>NW_027531562.1:2934248-3092293 GCF_008692635.1 Crocuta crocuta
TTTGTAAAGCAGTTTATATATGTATGTATGTATGTGTGTGTGTGTATATATATATAATATATTTATATATATTATATACTGTATATTATATATTTTAATTATTTAATATATTTATAATATAATTATATTATTTATAATTAATATAAATATTATAATATACTTATAATATATATAATCATATTTATATATTAAATATATATTTAAGTTTTTATTTAAATTCTAGTATAGTTAACGTACAGTCTTATATTACTTTCAGGTGAAAGGTGTAGCAACTCAGTGATTTTACCTTACTCAGTGCTCACCATGATAAGTGAACTCCTTAATTCCCATCATTTATTCCAGCCTTCCCTCCACCCACCTTACCTCTGGTAACCATCAGTTTGTTCTCTAGAGTTAAAATTTTGTTTCTTGGTTTGTCCCCTCTTTTATTTTCCCCTTTGCTTGTTTCTTAAATTCACATGAGTGAAATCATATGATATTTGTCTTTCTCTAACTTGTTATACTCAGCATTATATTGTCTAGCTCCCATCCATGTCATTGCAGATAGCAAGATTTCATTTTTTTTTTTTTTGATAGCTGAGCAACATTTTATTGTATAGCAGTTTATATTTTTTAAAAGCCTTTCTCCCTTTTTTTTTCCTTCAGACTTGGCAGTTGGGGATGGTCTAGGTAGCAGGTCCCAAAGAATACTGGTAAAATATTTACATCTCAAAGGCACTGCAGAAAATGCAAGTTCTTCCAGAAAGGACTTTTGTTCCCTTTGGCCTGAATTTTTACAATACTTAAAAAAGGGAAGGTTTTCAGATTGACAAAAAGGATGGGATTTTGAATTGTTTCTAGGGCCCCATTTCTTGTTTTGCAAAGGTTTGTAAAATAAGGATGGTTGCTTTTAATTCCTCAAAGAATTGGTTTGCAACTTAAAAGACTTCATAGCTTGACCCACCTGTCCAACCACATTATCTTGTTTGCTTTCTTATATTCAAATAAGATGGAAATCAAAAGATTCCTGTGTTTTAGATTTGGAGTTGTGTGTTTTTTGGAATGTTTCAGTGGGTACGTAGTTTCATTTTAACTTAGGGAAGGAATCCTTACAAAATGTTTCCGTTAGGCTCTGAAAATCAGCTTCCAGTTTGGCCAACTTCTAACCATAGAGTTAAAAAAAGTTATTTTAAAGAAAGTTATTTCAAATACCATGTCAGGTTTTACTTAGGACAAGTAGTAAATATTCCTGGTCATATTGAACAACTCCTTGAATTCAAGAGGCATCCTGAAAGAGGGTGCAAAAGATGTTTTATATTCCTCTCTCTACTGGTTACTACAGACAGAGATCTGGGAGGGTGGACTCTGGTAAGGATTATCCTCCTTAGCTAGCTTCTACCAGTTTGCCCAGAATCCCACGTGCAGGCTCTGAATGGGATTTACATAGACAGTGTAGCTCCAGTATCTACCAGGATTTGGTGAGGTTTTCCATTAATTTTAATTTTGTTTGACAATTTTCCTTGTCTCTTTAAGGAATGATGTAGCAGTGTAGCAGAAATTCCCTCAGAATCTCATCAGCTCTGGGAGGATCCCATAATGGGGCCTTCCTTCTAAGGTAGATATGGGAGCATTCAAATTGGTGTTGAAGGATTTTCACAAAACTGTTGAGAACAATCTTTTTTCCAGTGTTGCAGTTAATTAGATATGAGACCTCAGTTTCTGTGCCAGTGTTTTGATGATGGGTCCCTAGGGGGCTGCGGTGCGGGAGATGTTATTTTACATACCTTTTGTGTCTTTAAATTTTTATTTGCTTTTTGCAATGAAACTTTCAGTGAAGCTATTTTGGAATCTTGAAGCCTTCTGGAAGCTTCTGCATAACATTTAAAATAGGTATCCCATCCTCTTTGGATTTGGGAACCCTTGCTTTTAAGTGCATTTCTTAAATAAACGACCTTGTCTAATTGGCACTTTCTCCATAATGGCCATTGTAATTCTAGGCTGCCTTTAGTAAGATTTTGCCATTTTTGTAGGTCTTTATAGCTATAGAGACAGTAGTTCTTAGACATAAAATAAGCAGGTGTGCCAGAAGGCTCAGTGCTCAACTTTTTGGAATTTAAGGATCCCATTTCTTTAAGTCTTTGAGTCTCTCGGAGCCAAACTACTGCTTAAGAGGTATGTGCTGCTGAGTTGGGGATTATATGGTGTTTTACAGTGTACTTTGCTGCACAGAAATTTTCTTGAGGTTGGTGGGTAACCTGTGTCAGTCTAACCCACTCCATAATCAGTTTATCCTACACAGGAGTTTTAGAGTTAGGTAGCAAGCGCTGACAACTTTTGTGTACTCTACCTGTGCCTACCAATTGTGCAGCTTTTTGACTTCCTAGATTTCCATCTGCAGTGGTCTTGTACTTCATGAGCACATTAATACAGTAACCAAACTGATGTTACTGTGGACTGGCCAGTAGAAGGCCTTGTGTGCATCACCAGCAATTCCCAGTGCGGAAATGGGGGCTGCGGAAGGAGTAGAACCAGCAGACCCCAAAAAACGGTGACTGCTGACTGAACCACCAGTCCTACCTGTGTTTCTCCTTGTCCCTGAAGCCTTCAGAAATTTCCTTAGCACTGCCTTGCCTCAAATCTGTCAAGAAACAGAATTCAACTGAGTAAATTTTGTTTAATGTTATTTATTTTTGAGAGAAAGCATGAGCAGGGGAAGTTACAAAAAGAGGGGGACAGAGGATCCGAAGCAGGCTCCACACTGAACACAGAGAGCCTGATGTGGGGCTCGAACTCACCAACTGAGATGATTACGTCAGACAAAGTCGGATGCCTAACTGACTGAGCCACCCAGGCGCCCCTCAGTTGAGTAAATTTTAAAGGTCTTACTGGCTCTATTCAATGATTCATGAAATGAATCCAAATTGAAGAGATCTCTGACGAGCTGTGTAAAATCAAAGATTTATAAACAAAAGGGGGAGGGATGAGGACGTTACTAGCAAAGAGTGGATTGTTTTATTCAAAGCCACCTTCCTTGGGTAGAGGGATATTCGGGGTCTGTCAGACAGATTACCTCACTGGTGCTGACCAGGTAATTCCAGATTGACCAGTATAAGATTCCAATACTGGGAGAGGTTGACACTGTAATTAGGTATTGAGTCTTCTTTTGGTGACATGGACTTCTCCCAGCTGACTCCATTTTGGGCCTGTTGTCCCACTTTTAACACCTGTTAGCACTTGAACTTCCAAAACTAAAGATAAATCAAGAAATAAATTTAAATGGAGGGTGCCTGAGTGGTTCAGTTGGTTGAGCACCCAATTCTTGATTTCGACTCAGGCTCTGCGCTGGCCTTTTCCTTTTCTCTCTGCCTCTCCCCAAATCGTTCACACTCTCTCTCTCTCTCTCTCTCTCTCTCTCTCACTCACAATAAATACATAAACTTAAAAGTTTAAATCTCTTTTTAGACTTATCTAAAGTTTTTAATTCAGTTTTTAATTTCCTTTTTTTCAAATTTACATTACAGTCTGCATGTTAATATAAATGTAAATTTATATTTACAGTTCATATTATTTTTGTCTCTTCCCTGATTAGGTACAAATCAAGACCTATCAACTCCTGCTTTCCATTTTTCAGTATCCAAATCCAGCTGTTTCCTACCCATACATTTACTCTTTAGTATCCTCTATTGTGGAAAAGCTGCAAGAAATAGATAAGAGAAAGCCAGAAGACACTACTGAGCTTCAGGTCTTTCAAGAAGGCATAAAGGTCTTAGAAGCACTTGTAGCTGTTGCTGAAGAACAGCACCGTAAGTGTCAGCACTAAATTCATACTAAATAAAACCTGTCCCAAATCAGAAACTTAACATTGTTTTAAATGTAAAACATTCTGTTGGTCACTTAACGTTATTTTCCCACATTCTTTTTTTTTTTTTTAATAGTTTATTGTCAAATTAGTTTCCACATAACACTCAGTGCTCATCCCCACAAGTGTCCTCCTCCATGCCCATCCCCCCCTCCCCCCTTTCCCACATTCATTTAAAGGCTAGTGTTGTTAATTCCAGGTATTGATATTACTGAGTGTTAATTTGAGAGGAGAAATTAGAAGCCTTTTTTTTTTTCCTACCCCTTCAGTAGGGAAAAGCATGTACAGATCAACAGATTAAGTGAGTTTACAACTTTGTATAATAAATGTGAATCAATTCTCCTTCAACCCAGGACTTATATCATTTATTTACTTGCTAGGTTCTCAGCTGGTGGCCTGTCTTTTGCCCATCCTCATTTCCTTCCTTTTGGATGATAATACTCTGGGATCAGCAACTTCCATAATGAAAAGTTTACATGACTTTGCTTTGCAACATCTCATGCAGATTGGGCCTCAGTATTCATCAGTTTTTAAAAATGTAATGGCTTCTTCTCCGGCCCTGAAAGCCCGGCTTGAGGCTGCAATCAAGGGCAATCAAGAAAGTGTCAAAGTCAAGATACCAACATCTAAACATACCAAGAACCCTGGAAAAAATGCAAGCATCCAATTAAAGACCAATTTCCTCTGACTTTTTTGTTTTACTAGTAAGCACCTTAATAAAATACTCGATCATTTTCTTCTCTTTGGGGACAAAAGTGACATTTTAGACACAAGTGCACTTGGAGGTCTGGTTGATTGTCTTAAATAGCTGTGACTTTTCAAAGTAATATCAAACTTAACATTTTTTGTGGGTTTTTTTTTTTTTTTCAATTTAGTAAAACCACAGAGCTCTTGCCAGGAATTTCAAGAAAGTGCTAAAGAACTGAACATATTAAACAGTCCACTGCTTTAAAAATGAAAGGGTTTTCTTCTGACAGTCCATACACATACGGTATACTTAATATTTTGACAGATATAGACTTGACTCTAGTATAAATTATCTGCATTTATATTGTATCCCAATTGCTAATTTAAAAATCTGCCTTATTCAGTAATTATATTAAACCTTCTTGGATTTCTCAGACAACATAAATGATTGGAAAGCTATTTAGGAAACTTGGTTTAGAATTACACAATATATAGTAGTACGAGTTAACTACAGCCCTACAGTGTGACTTAAGATCTGGTGTCTATAAATATAATGGCTTTTCATCACCTTTTGGTTTGGCTTATTTTGGGTTCAAGAAATGGAAATTTTACTTATTTTGAATAGAATAGGGCATCTCCACTTAATTTCTCAGAGGATTTTCTCTTACCTCTGTTCCTGACAATTTTGTTCATTTTCATTTATGACAGACATTCTCATCAATGAGTTTAATATAGATTCATATCTATATTTAGGTCAACTATGGGTTTATGCAAAACAAATTTAGATCATCAACGAATGCAAGTATGTTTTTTTTATCATGAAACATATTTTAATATAGAAAAAATCTAATGATAGAGTCATATTGGTTGAAAAAATATTTTTTAACTGTTGGTGATCATTGACTCTCCTTCCACTTCAGTGTTATATGTAAGAATCAAACACTATGTCACAACATAGTATTTCCCTGTCAAAAATTAAAAACTGGAGTGATAGGGGCATGTTCAGAATTGAGAAAAAAATACTTTGAGTCAAGAAAGAACAATGTGATGTACTCTATTTTATTATGTTTGTATATAAATACTCTTGTAAATTGCTCAGAATGAAAACACTTGACAGAATCTAACACTACAATCAATTTTTTAATTTACATAAATAAAGCTAATTTTCTTTATCATTCTTGTATTTGAGATTATTTTGCCTACAAAAGATGGTTGACTCGCCTCACAGATTCCAGAAAATCATTTCTCCAGAGCAAATAATATCCCTTCTCTGTAACTTTGCATTTTTATCAGAGGAGCCCTTTTTTTGGAGCATTCTTAGCAATGATTTGGAGTATGTGTCTTCCTAATTGTCCGTGCAAATTTGAGTATAAACTTACTGTTTCCTTCACCTGAATGCCCTTCTCTCTACTGTATCTGGCAGATTCCCATTCCTTATAGGCTTGGTTTAAATGCCACTTCCCCTCGTTAACTATCCTTTTTTTTTTTTTAATCTTTTATTTATTTATGAGACAGAGACAGCGTGAGCATGGGAGGGCCAGAGAGAGAGGGAGATACAGAATCTGAAACAGGCTCCAGGCTCTGAGCTGGCTGTCAGCACAGAGCCAGATGCGGGGCTCTAACCCACGAACTGTGAGATCATGACCTGAGCCAAAGTCGGAAGCTCAACTGACTGAGCCACCCAGGCGCCCCTTCTTGTTAACTATCCTTAATACTTCTTCCCCGACTCTTACACCAAGCAGATTTAACTGCTTCTTCACCTGTGTTCCTGTAATATTTTACATGTTCTTCTGTGCATGTAACATCGCACTGCATTTTAATCTCTCCCTTTTAGACCACCTTCTAAAAGGAGGAATTTTCATTTGTAACTGCGTTTGTGGCATTAAGTAGATACTTTAATCACTATAGAACTACACTCATACAGTATGGATTTGAGCTCAGAAATCTCCTTCTTTGTCAAGGCAAATGCTAGACTGGGTTGTTCTCAGGATACAATTACTAATTTGATTGTTGAGTTCTTTTGTTTCATTCAGTTCTTTTTTCTTTTTTTAATGTTTGTTTATTTATTTTTGAGAGACAGTACATGAGTGAGGAAGGGGCAAAGAGAGGGAGACAGAGGATCCAAAGCCGAGCACAGAGCCTGATGCAGAGCTCAGACTCAGAAACTGTGACACCATGACCTGAACCAAAGTCAGACACTTAATTGAGACACCGTGGAGCCCCATTTAATTTGTTCTTTTTTTTTTTTAAATATTTTTATTTATTTCTAGGATAGAGAGAGACAGCGTGAACAGGGGAGGGTCAGAGAGAGAGGGAGATACAGACTCTGAAACAGGCTCCAGGCTCTGAGCTGGCAGTCAGCACAGAGCCCGATGCGGGGCTCGAACCCACGAACCGCGAGATCATGACCTAAGCGAAAGTCGGAAGCTTAACCGACTAAGCCACCCAGGCGCCCCCATTTAATTTGTTCTTAAACATTAAGATTTTCTAGCAATCCCTATCAAAATAACACCAGCATTCTTAACAGAGCTAGAACAAACAATCCTAAAATTTGTATGGAACCACAAAAGACCCAGAATAGCCAAAGCAATCCTGAAAAAGAAAACCAACGCTGGAGGTATCACAATTCTGGACTTCAGCTGTATTGCAAAGTTGTAATCATCAAGACAGTATGGCACTGGCACAAAAACAGACACATGGATCAATGGAACAGAAGAGAGAATCCAGAAATGGACTCACAAACGTATGGCCAACTAATCTTTGACAAAGCAGGAAAGAATATCCAATGGAATAAAGACAGTCTCTTCAGCAAATGGTGCTGGGAAAACTAGGCAACGACATGCAGAGGAATGAACCTGGACCACTTTCTTATACCATACACAAAAGTAAACTCAAAATGAATGAAAGACCTAAACATGAGACAGGAAACCATCAAAATTCTAGAGGATAAAACAGGCAACAACTTCTTTGAGTTCAGCCATAGCAACTTCTTACTAGACATGTTGCCAGAGGCAAGGGAAACAAAAGCAAAAATGAACTATTGGGACCTCATCAAGATAAAAAACTGCACAGCAAAGAAAACACTCAACAAAACTGAAAGGCAACCTATGGAATGGGAGAAGATATTCACAAGTGATATATCTGATAAAGGGCTAGTTAGTATCCAAAATCTATAAAGAACTTAGCAAACTCAACACTTGGAAAGCAAACAATCCAGTGAAGAAATGGGCAAAAGACATGAACAGACTGCTCAACATCACTCATCATCAGAGAAATACAAATCAAAACCATGTTGAAATACTGCCTCACACCTGACAGAAGGGCTAAAATTAACACCGTAGGAAACAACAGATGTTGGCAAAGATGCAGAGAAAAGGGAACCCTTTTACACTGCTTGTGGGAATGCTGACTGGTCTAGCCACTCTGGAGAACACTATGGAGGTTCCTCAAAAAATCAAAAATAGAGCTACCCTACAACCGAGCAATTGCACTACTAGGTATTTATCCAGAGGACACAATTATCCAGAGGAAAAATGCTGATTCAAAGGAGCACATGCATCCCAATGTTTATAGCAGTACTATCAACAGTAGCCAAATCATGGAAAGAGCCCAAATGTCCATTGACTGACAAATGGATAAAAAGATGTAGTGGTGGTGGTGGTGTGTGTGTGTGTGTGTGTGTGTGTGTGTATAGATACATACACACAATGGAATATTGTGATCAAAAACGATGAAATCTTGCCTTTTGCAAAAACGGGTGGAACTAGAATGTATTCTGCTAAGAGAAATAAATCAGTCCTAGAAAGACAAATACATGATTTCACTCACATCTGGAATTTAAGAAATAAAACTGATAACCATAGAGAGAAGGAAGGAAAAATAAGATAAACACAAAGAGGGAAGCAAACCATAAGAAACTTAAATACAGAGAATAAGCTAAGGGTTCGTGGAGGGATAGGCGATGGGCATTAAGGAGGGCACTTGGGATGAGCACTGGGTATTAAATTAAGTGATGAATCATTAAATTCTACTCCTAAAACCATTACTACACAACATGTTAACTAACTTGGATTTAATAAAAGCGCTGTGAACCTATGCCCCCCCCTCCCAAATATTAAGATTTCTACTCATCATTTAGTGATATAGTTTCCTGAATTGTTTGGGTAAAGGTGTTAAATGAATGTGAGTAGCTATGAAAATATGTCAAGTGTCATGGAATTAGGAACTTTGGATCAGGTACTATCCTATAGGTTCTTTTTTTTTTTTTTTTTTTTTAATGTATCACCTTGTTTAGTAGAACACTGAATTAGTAAGTATATCCTTAGTGATAGGAAATTAAGGCTTCACAGCTGGGATTTGAACCCATCTTTTGGATCCAGAGTCCACGCTGGAGACAAAACAAGTGCTCTGGCAGGGTAGTTAAAGGGTCGCTTTTCCCTCTTCCAGTGCCCCACGTTCACTCAGGAGCCTTCCTCACTCCTTGCTGAAGATGTCTTCAGGTGTAGTTCTCAAAACTGCCACCAGAAGCTTTCTGTTCGACAGGAAAATGTTTTGGGTTTTTTTTTTTAGGTTTTTTTTCTTTAACATTTATTTATTTTTGACTGACAGACCTAGAGAGACAGAGCATAAACATGGGAGGGGCAGAGAGAGAGGGAGACACAGAATCTGAAGCAGGCTCCAGAATCTGAGCTGTCAGCACAGAGCCCAACGCAGGGCTCGAACTCACGAGTTGTAAGATTATGACCTGAGCCAAAGTTGGCCGTTTAACCAACTGAGCCACCCAGGCGCCCCATTGTTTTGTTTTTTAACTGTGTCCTCCACAGTTTGTATGGGAACAGTTCATATGATTAGATATTGATATAAGTTATTTGTTTGGTTTAATCTGAAAAATATATTAAAAATTGTTTATTTCTGTTTTTATTTTAAAGAGTCTCCAGTTGTGATAAAGCAGTTAGACTTTAACTAGCTTGGTAACTCTTTATAATGAAATATATTGATTAGTAACTTGGCTGAAGCAAAGTGGTATATTTGTCTTGAGCTTTATTTTTCTATGGGAAGAAATAGAGCCAAATTTACTAGTGGAATTTAGTTCTATTTAAGCCACTGTTTCAAAGCTTGTCATGGAAAACTGAGAAAATAACATTGGATATAACAAATTTCTGTTAATAGAGTATTGAAGTAAAATATTACTTCTATAAGAGAGAACTTCAACATCAACCTTAAAAGGAACATTATGGCAAGCATAGGGGTGCCTGGCTGGTTCAGTTGGAAAAGCATGCGACTCTTGATCTTGGGATCATGAATTCAATCCCCACATTGGGTGTAGAGCACTTAAATAAGAAAATAAACTTGGGGTGATTGGGTGCCTCAGTTGGTTAAGCATCCTACTTCAGCTCAGGTCATGATCTCCTGGTTTGTGGGTTCGAGCCCCACGTCCAACATCAAGCTCTCAGCTAACAGCTCAGAGCCTGGAGGCTGCTTTGGATTCTGTGTCTCCCTCTCTGCCCCTCCCCTCACTCATTCTCTTTCTCTCTCTGCTCTCTCTCTCTCAAAAATAAGCATTTAAATAAATAAATAAACTTTAAAAAGTAATTATAAGTATAGTAATTTGGGAGCCCAGAGAAGACGACCACAGCTTATCGGATGGACTTCAAGAAAGTCCGTGGAATACATAAGATACAAGCTTACAGAATAGTACTTACTTGATTGAATAAATGCAACACACAGCAGTATTTTGTAACATTGATTTTGAAGAGAATTCCCTCTATGCCATATTGTAAAGAATTTCCTTTGTGTTTTTATTATTAGTTTGCATTAAGAGGGAAGAAATTCAACCCTCAAACTGATAAACTATGATGATGTTAATACACAACTGACAATATGTGAAAGAAATTCTGTACTCAAAACAAAACAAAAAACCTGGGGTGCCTGGGTGGCTGTTGGTTAAGCGTCCAACTCTTGATTCAACTCAGGTCATGATTTCATGATTCGTGAGTTTGAGCCCCACATCAGGCTCCACGCTGGCAGAGTGGGGCCTGCTTGAGATTCTCTTGGTCTCCCCCTCTCTCTGCCTCTCCCCTGTTCACTCTCTCAAAATAAGTAAATAAACTTAAAAAAAAAACCTATAAAATCTATAAAGTTAAAATGTTCAATCATTTCTGACAGTTTAATGATTGCATTAAAGCAAACAACCCTAAAATGTCAACAGCTTGCCTGTATGTATCTTCTCAGAGTCCATTAACATTTATAACTGTAGGGCCAAGGTAATTACATATATTGCATTTTCTCCATCAATTGAATATACTTCTTAATAAATAAGATGTTGGCCCTTGCAATACCTCAATTTATCAGGAAAGTTTTACCTCGTGTTTGCTAGAAATACAATGCTCCCAACTCTGCTGACAGTGATTGTGCCTGTGTTGACTTTCCTGTTTACTCATCTATTTAACTGATGCATGCCTTGCTTTTAGCTTTGAGGAAATGGGAATGTGGGGCTGTTGTGGTTATATCCAGAACAGAACACAAATACAGTCCCAGGTTCTGTATATTCAGAGGAGCGAGATTCCTTTCACTGCATTTCTGTTTGGGTAGGACTCCTGCTGTCTTTCCTCTTTGGAGCTCTAGAAAATGATGATACCCCAGGCTATTTGGGGAAAAGTCTTGTTACTTGGTAGCCATTCTTTAAATAGTGTAATCCAAAAGACCTTTTTCGTTGTTGTTGTTAAAAGAATTCTAACTATATTCCTTAAGAAAATAGGTCATTACTGCCAGTGAAAAACTAATAATGTTGACACTGTTTTGCTTAATGCAATTAAAATTTAATCTTTTTTCTGAAAAAATGTCTAGAGGCAAGAATAACTTGATAAGCAAATATATACATACACATGATTCAGAAGTAATGGATTGCTTTATGAAATAAAATATTCCAAAAAGGAACAAAAGTGATATTTTTAAAAGCAATTTTAAAGTATGTAAGAGCTGTTTTGTTAGTGCTATTATTGAAGGTGGTGCGGGTGGCCTCAGAAAAAGAACGTGCATATGCAGCCAGAACTGAGGCTCTTTACTAAACAATGAGGCTTAAAAACCCCAGTATGTCTGTTGGTTACTTGTTTCCCATCTTAACAAATCTTTGGGCCTTGTATGTTGTAATCAAATGCTGGGAGACAGCTCACCACTCCCTGAACTGCCAGGGTGATTGGTCTTCCCATACCTTTCCTCCCTTCTGGCAGGCAGTTCCTAGAAACATCTTCTAAGTAATTTTTTAAACACACACACACACACACACACACACACACACACACACACACATCTTAAAAATAGATTTTCTCGGGGCGCCTGGGTGGCTTAGTCGGTTAAGCGTCCGACTTTCGCTTAGGTCATGATCTCGCGGTTCGTGGGTTCGGGCCCCGCGTCGGGCTCTGTGCTGACTGCCAGCTCAGAGCCTGGAGCCTGTTTGAGTCTGTGGCTCCCTCTCTCTCTGACCCTCCCCTGTTCACACTGTCTCTCTCTCTCTCTCCTAGAAATAAATAAAACATTTTAAAAAAATGGATTTTCTAAGTTATGGAAATGCTTTTGTTTCAGCAGTCAACAGACCTATTGTAAGTAAATATCAAATGAAAAGCAGTTAGACAATGCACTTCCTATTCTCCAGTCAGCTGTGTTCTCCAGTCAGAGTACTCTGCCATTTGCCACATTCTTCACTGCAGATACCTTTTCTTTCTAGTAATGTGACCATTCTGATTTCTTAATGTTGTATGAAAAATTCTGTAGAATTGTCTGTGATATGAAGATGTTTCCTTAGTTGTTTGATTAATGTTCTTAACATGTACTGAACTTCAAAATCACCCTAGAATCTGTCTCTGAGCACACACATGCTTAATCCATTTGGAACAGTTTGGAACTATTTTAAAATAGTTGGGGGGAGGGACACCTGAGTGGTTCAGTTGGTTAAGTGTCCAACTTTGCTGAGGTCATGATCTCATGGCTCGTGGGTTCCATCTACATGTTGGGCTTAGCGCTGACAGCTTAGAGCCTGAAGCCTGCTTGGTATTCTCTCCCTCTCTTCTGCCCTTCCCCTGCTTTTGCATGATCTCTCTCTCTCTCTCTTTCTCTCTCTCTCTCTCTCTCAAAAATAAACACATAAGGGTGCCTAGGTGGCTCAGTCGGTTAAGCGCCAACTTTTGCTCAGGTCATGATCTCGTGGTTCGTGAGTTTGAGCCCCCTATCGGGCTCTGGGCTGACAGTTCGAAGCCTGGAGCCTCCTTCAGATTCTATGTCTCCCTCTCTCTCTGCCCTCCCCTGCTCATGCTCTCTCTGTCTCTCAAAAAGTAAATAAATGTAAAAAAATTTTTTTAAATAAATAAATACATAAACATTAAAAAGAAAGGTTTGGGGTTTCCATACTCTTCTTTAAAAATCTATCTAGCATATCTTATTATTTTAGTTTCATAATAATTTTCTATAATCATTTTAAAGTGCCTGTCAGTGGTTTCTTAGCTGTGTCACCTAAAGCTCAAGTTAAAATGTGGGTAAGTAGGATTTAATCAAAATTAAACACTTTTATGCTTCAAAGGACACCATCAAGAAAGTGAAAAGACCATCCACAGAAAGAGGAAAAGCTTTGCAAATCATCTAACAAGAGTCTTGTAACCAGAATATATAAAGAACTTTTAAAAGTCAATAATGAAAAGACAATTTAATCTGAAACTGGGCAAAAGATTTGAATAGGTCTTTCTCCAAAAGAAGATATACAAATGACCATTATACACATGAAAAGATGTGCAACATCGTAAGTCATTAGGGAAATGCAAAGACTCAATGAGATATCGCTTAAATCTACTGGGATGGCTGTGCTCAAAAAGAAAACAAGTGCTGTGGAGAATGTACAGAAATTAGAACCTTTGTATGTTACTGGTAAGAATTAGGGCAGCTGTTTTAGACATTTTGGTCATTTCTCAAAAAGTTAACATAATTAAGATGTGACCCAGCAATTCCACTAGGTATGAAAAAAGTTAAAAATAGTCACCCAGGGGCACCTGGCTGGCTCAGTCTATAGAATGTGCCATGTGCCACTCTTGATCTCAGAGTTGTGAGATCAACTGCCACATTGTGTGTGGAGTCTGCTTTAAAAAAAAAAAAAAATTGGGGCGCCTGGGTGGCTTAGTTGGTTAAGCGTCCGACTTTCGCTTAGGTCATGATCTCGCGGTTCGTGGGTTCGAGCCCCGCGTCGGGCTCTGTGCTGACTGCCAGCTCAGAGCCTGGAGCCTGTTTCAGTCTGTGATTCCCTCACTCTCTGACCCTCCCCTGCTCATGCTGTCTCTCTCTCTCCTAGAAATAAATAAAAACATTAAAAAAAAAAATTAACACACAAAAAATGTACATGAATATTTATAGCAGAATTACTGACAATAGGCAAGAAGTGGGAACAACACAAGTGTCCATCAACTGATGAATGTATAGGGGCGCCTGGGTGGCTCAGTCTGTTAAGTGTCTGACTTCGGCTCAGGTCATGATCTCACAGTTAGTGGGTTTGAGCCTTGCATCAGGCTCTGGGCTGACAGCTAGCTCAGAGCCTGGAGCCTGCTTCAGATTCTGTATCTACTCTCTCTGACCCTCCCCTGGTCACGTTGTCTCTCTCTCTCTTCTCTCTCAGAAATAAATAAAACAATTAAAAAAACCGGATGAATGTATAAACAAAATGTATGTATATATATATGTGTAGTCATATAATTGAATATTATTCAGCCATAAAAAGGGATGCAGTACTGACACATGTCACAATATAGATGAATCTTATTATATGATTGCATTTATATGAAATGTCCATTTACATGAAATGTCTATAAATAGGCAATTCTGTATATGCAGAAAATAGATTAGTGGTTATCAGGGGTTAGGGGAGGGTGAGGGTAGAGGAATGCTAATGGGTTGAAGAATGAAGAAAATGGTCTGGAATTAGTAATATGTGCTCCTGAACCTTGTGAATATAATAAAAACCACAGGATAGCCCATTTTAAAAGGGTGTATTGGGGTGCTTGGGTGGCTCACCTGGTTGATTGTCTGACTCTTGATTTTGGCTTAGGTCATGATCCCAGGGTCATGGGATTGAGCCCCACATTGGTGGGGGGGAGGAGCTGTCCAAGATTCTCAGTTAGTTAGCATCAAACTCTTGATTTCAGTTTAGGTCATGATCTCACAGTTTGTGAGTTTGAGCCCCAGTCAGACTCCATGCTGACAGTGTGGAGCCTGCTTAGGATTCTGTCCCCACCTACCTCTGCTCCTACCCCACTCAGTGTCTTTCTCTCTTAAAAATAAATAAATTTTAGAACAAAAAAACAAAAACAAAAACAAAAAAAAGATCCTCTCTCTCCCTCTGCCCCTCTTACCTGCTCATGCTCTCTTTCTCAAAAAAATTAAAATAAATTTCTGTTTTAAAAAGATGTATTTTGTGGCACAAGTTTGTTAGATTGAATTGTGTATCCCAAAAAGATGCTGAAGTCTTAACCCCTAGTACAGCAGAATGTGACCTTATTTGGAAATAGGGTCGTTGCAAATGTGTATAGTTAAGATGATAGTTAATAACAATCATATTAAAGTAGGGTGGCCCTTAATCCAATCAGACTAGTATACTTGTAAGAAGAGGAGAATGCTGGGTGCCTGGGTGGCTCTGTCAGTTAAGTGTCCGACTTCAGCTCAGGTCATGATCTCACGGTTCATGGGTTCAAGCCCCACGTCGGGCTCTGTGCTGACAGCCAGCTCAAAGCCTGGAGTCTGTTTTGGATTCTGTATCTCCCTCTCTCTCTGACGCTCCCCTGCTCACGTTGTCTCTCTCTCTCTCTCAGAAATAAATTTTTTAAAAAATTAAAAAAAAAAAAGAGAATGCTGTGTGAAGACACACACACATAGGGAAGATGGACATGTGAAGATTGAGGCAGAGATGGGAGTTACCGGTTACGGAGACCATAACTGGCCCTACCAGAACCTGAAAGAAGCAAAGAAGGATCCCCACCTGCCACCCCCACCAGAGGCTTTGGAGGAACCATGCCCTGCCAACACCTTGGTTTTCAGTTTTAGCCTTCACAAGTGTGAGAGTAAGTTTCTGTTGTTTCCGTTCATATCCATGGTGTCACTTTCCAAGGTTTCAGTTACACAGGTCAACCATGGTCCAGAAGCAGATGATCCTCCTGATCATAAGACTGACCAATGGACTGACACTATATCACAACACCTACATCATTCACCTCACTTTGTCTCATCACAGGTGCTTTATCGTCTCACATCATCACAAGAAGGGGGCACTCAGTACAATTAGATATTTTGAGAGAGAGATCACGTTCACATAACTTTTATTATAATATATTATTATAATTGTTCTATTTTATTATTAATTACTGTTGTTAGTCTTTTACTGGGCCTAATTTATAAGTTAACTTTATTATAAATATGTGTGCATAGGAAAAATAATAGTTTATGTAAGATCTGGTACTATCCATGGTTTTTGGCATCCACTAGGAGTCTTAGAACTTATCCGCTGATATGGGGGGACTACTGTAGTGGTAATTTGTCACATCAGCCTTAGAAAACTCATACAGATTTATTTCTCATGTTTTAAAAATGGAGTCTGTTATAAAGAAGTTAAGAGACCAGGCTATACTTGGCACATAGTAGTTGCACCATATATAAAGTAAATATGGTTTATTTTGATAGGGGGAAAGGGTACTGGGAATAGCACCTCAGTTTGTGTAGGTCAATTTTATTGGTAGACTATAATTCTTTACTGCTTAAAAATCAGCAGACTGATTTCTTTTTAGTTATCTAACTTAATAGTGCTCTTTCAGTTCTCCAAACACATCAGATTCTGTGTTGCATTTCTGCCTGGTGACCATGGTATGGTGGTATAGCCAACTGTGTGATTTTAGGAAAGCCACTTTCCTGAGTTTTCACTCTTCTCATCTACAAAATGTGTTTTCTCCTTCACATTTTAATAATGAGAATCAAATCAGAGTGCATGTGAACACACTTGGAACCCCAGCTGTAAAACATTATTCTTTGAATACCATGGGACCCCAAAGTCTTCACTGAAATTACCTTAGGGCAGGGGTGCCTGGGTGGGTCAGTTAAGTGTTCGACTCTTGGTTTTGGTTCGGGTCATGATTTCGGGGTTCATGGGATTGAGCCCCGCTTCAGGCTCTGGGCTGACTGCATGCGGAACTTGCTTAGGATTCTCTCTCTCTCCTCTCTCCCTGCCCTTCCCCGTGTTTATGCGTGCACTTTCTCTGTCTCTGTCTCTGTCTCTCTCTCAAACTTAAAAATAATTTTAATATAAATGAATAAATGATAGAAAGTAGAAAATCTCCCACGTTGAAGAATTCCAAATAATTTATGTTGTAGATATTCCAGATTCAAGGAGGTAAAACAACTCCCAAACTCTTAAGTATGGGTTGCACATAGTGATTTCCTTTCAAAGAAACAGAGAGGAAAAAAGAACAACTTTACATTGGAGAAACCTTAAACACTACTTAAGCCACGTGATCAAGTTAACATCAATTACAATAGGTTATGTTGATAGTGTGTACCCTTGATATGACATGATGAGAATGGCACTAACCTCTGTGGTCTTCTTCCCCCAAGTCCCTAACACCAGTCTTTTTTTTTTTTTTTTTTACATTTTTATTCATTATTGAGAGACAGAGAGAGACAGAGCATTAGCAGGGGAGGGGCAGAGAGAGAGGGAGACACAGAATCTGAGGCAGGCTCCAGGCTCCCAACTGTCAGCACAGAGCCTGACGCAGGGCTCGAACTCACAAACCGCGAGATCATGACCTGAGCCGAAGTCAGACGCTTAACCGACTGAGCCACTTAGGAACCCCCTTAACACCAGTCTAATTATGAGAAGAACATCAGACAAACCCAGATTGAAGGGCATTCTATAAAACACCTAGCCAGTCCTCTCCCAAACTGTCAAGGTTGTCAAAAACAAGGAAAGTATGAAAAAACTACCAACCAAGAAAAGCCTAAGGAGACATGACTAAATGTAATGTGACATTCTGGATGGGATCTTGGAACATAAAAAGGGCATTAGGCAAAAACTAAGGAAATCCAAGTCAAGTATGAACTTTACTTAATAATAAAGTATTAATATTGATTCACTACTTGTGGCAAATGTACCAAACAAATGTACTAATGTACTATGTTAATAATAGGTGAAAACAGGGTGTGCGGTATATGGCAGTTCTGTTTACATTTCTATAAATCTATACAACTGCTCTAAGTTTAAAGGTTTATTTAAAAAGAAAAAGAAAGTCTGATTCAAAATGTCTGGGGTAAGGGCCAATAATGTGCATTTTTAACCAGTACTTGTTTCCCGGAAGCACCATCCTGAGGTCTGCTCCCAGTCTGACCTTCATTCAGCCTAATACAGAATGGCTATGAGGCCACATGACCACTGCCTGCAGTAAGTTTGCTGATTAACACTATAACAGGTATTTGCTAAGTAGGTCAACTCAGTCTCTTGTTCACCTGTGTTTTTAGGTATTAGTCAGAAGAGCAGGTAACTCTGTCCCTGGTCACCAGCAAGAAAAGGTGTGGTGGAATAGAAAAGGAGGTGCCTGGCTTCCATTTTGAGAGTAACACCCATCTTAATGAGTGTCAAAACACTTAGTCACTTCCATTTTGTTTATGCTGCTCAGTTTCCAAGTACCACTTCCCTGGTCTCCATCCCAGATGAGAGAAATTAAGTGCCAAGCTCTACCCCACAAAAGGAGTCGGAGAAGATGGCCACAATCAATAACATTGTTCCCAGACCCTTGTTACCAGTAGTCATTTCCTTAGTCTTAATCCTCAGCTCATCACATTCTTTTTTTTTTTTCTTTTTGAGAGAGAGAGACAGCATAAGCAGGGGAGGGTCAGAGAGAGAGAGAACACAGAATCTGAAGGCAGCCTCCAGGCTCTGAGCGACCTGTCAGCATAGAGCTCGATGTGGGGCTCGAACCCACAAACCGTGAGATCATGACCTGAGCCGAAGCCAGACACTTAACTGACTGAGCCACCCAGGTGCCCCAGCTCATCACATTCTTAATGCTGTCTCTCATTCCCTTACCCAAAAAACACCAATGCCTCTTGCAGGTGAAAAGACTCTTGAGTCGAATGGGATACAGTAGAGTTTAAGTAAATGATCATAAAGCTCTAGGTATAACAGCCCTAGTAATTTATGCTGCTTTATTTAAAACTCAGTGTCCAGGGGGAGAAAATTGGCAACAACAGGGCAGATCTCAGACTTGGTAAGACAAAGAACACTGCTGAGAGGTAGGTCCTTTTCAAGTCCTTGGAAAACATAACCATGAATGTCAGTTGATACAGTTTTTTCATCACACGTCTGTGTGTGTGTGTGTGTGTGTGTGTGTGTGTGTGTGTGTGTGTCTCCATGGCTACATTTACATTTCTCCCTTATCAGAAGAATGATGATGCTTTTCTTTCTACCATACTCTTTTCTCTGAGGACAGGGAGAGTACATCCTTCTGCCTGGTATTTACCCTCCGTACTGCATCTCTCTAGGTTCCCAGCTGCAGTACTGCTCAGCCCACTTGCACACAAGGGCCTCTTCATGTTTGCACAATCGTTGTGTTTTCTTAACCACTTCTATTGTTCACTGAGCTTCCCTCCCCTTTATTCACTCTGTTCAGAGTCTAGAAATAGATACCTGGTTTCACAAGTGATTCATGATGATCTTGAGTGAGATCAGAGCTAATTAAGAATTATCCTATCTGTGAAAAGCACTTCCTCTAAACTCGGAAAACAACCACAACAGAAACATAAGCACCTACTGTGTGCAACGCAGTGTGTGACTATAAGGAAGTACCAGCAAGGAAAGGGCACTGAATTCTGGCGCTGATGGATCTGCCTCAGACTAATTTCGTTAGTTTGGGAAACAAGCTTCCTAGGCTGCAGTTTCTTCCCTGCAAAACAGTTGAGCCTAGTGTGACCAAATATCTCAGTTTGCTTATGAGTCCCAGTTTTAGCAATGAAACTTCTGTGTCCTGGGAAATTTCTCAGTACCAGGTAAAACAGCACACTTAGTGCCTCTCTTGGAAGGCTTTCTGAGATCCTTTGTAATTCTGATACTTCCAGGTCTAAGCCTCAGAAAGGCCATCTCTGCCCTTTTGAGAGTGTGGACACACAGGGAGGGTGGTGGCAATATGCAAAGAACTTGGAAAACTTCCTGCCTCCTGACCCATGACTCACAAGGGATGCTGCAGGGCATCATTCCTAACCTCTCAGGGAGAAAGAGATCAGCTGAGAATGGCACACTCAGGCAAAAGACATTCTTGAGGTTCCCAGTGGGAAAGAATCAAAAACAATTGACTAATGAGAGGAATTTGTAGCAAATGTTAAGGCTACCAGCATTCTTGCAATTGAGCCAATGACCTTTTAAGCTACATCCACAACTGACCGGCTCCTTGGCCGTCATCCCAATGAAGGCTCCTTTCCCAGTTTAGACTGTATGCGATACTGGTTTGGCAGCAAGTCTTTCAGCATCCTCTGATACAGATTTCTTCCAGCATAAGATCACATGAAATTAACTTCCTAATAAAGGCTTTTCAAAAACAAACAAAGAAGAGCAAATGATCGCCCCTACTGACAGTGACGACTTATCCCGTTGTCTTTTTTTCATGACTTTCAAGAAAAGGACTCTTGGGTGACTTGAATCAAGAGAGAAGACAAGTGTGCCTGGGTGGCTCAGTCGGTAGAGCGCCTGACTTAGGCTCAGGTCATGATCTCACGGTCCGTGGGTTTGAGCCCCACTTCAGGCTCTGTCCTGACAGCTCAGAGCCTGGAGCCTGTCTTCAGATTCTGTGTTTCCCTCTTTTTCTGACCCTCTCCTGCTCATGCTCTGTCTCTCTAAAATAAATAAAACATTAAACACACACACACACAACCGAGTGAAGACAGCTGAACACAGCCTTGTTGGGATTTACCACACTCCAAGGGACAAGAGAGGCGGCCAGCTGGCCCTGAGCAGACTCTGAAAAGAGATGCAGTTTGCTGCAGATTTATATTTAATTTAAAGCAAACTTCATAATCATCTTGTACATTTTCTTTATGCCTGATTTAATTTTGGCTTTTTGCTTATGATCAACTCCTATTTTGATCTCACCTCATAGAATAAATTTGGCCCAATTTCCTTCTCAGTTTTTCCTTCTTAAACAGCTGGATCCAAAACACAGCCACAACTAATTATTGAGGTGTGATAGAATGTTCATGGAGGAAGTCAAAAGTGCTAAATTAACACAAACTATTTAAAGAACCAAGTAACAAATCAAGGCACTTCTCTCTCAGCAAATTAAGACAGTATTTATGTAAAGTCTCTTTACCTACACTTCACCAATCAAAGATACAATAAACATCAAGTTAAACTGGTTCAAATAAACAGTAAATCAGATTAAACTGGTTTAAGAAGTATCCCAAACAGCAATATTTCCCCTTCCTTTCCCCTTTTTGTGAGCTCTACTTTAGTAGAATCTAAGTCTATTAACAAAGGAAACGTATAGCCACAAGTTCGTGAGTTAGTTATCCGGAGGTTAATTATGACTCAAAAGAAGATTCCTGTTTACACATAACCAAGATAGTAGTAAAGGAATCTGGCAGCATGAATATCTACAGAAGATATTTTTGGTGATGTGTGGTCAACATGGGTGAGATTGACCAAATAAGAAGGCTCTAGGCATGCGACTTTATTTTTTTATGGGCATTTAAAAATATTTATTTTGAGAGAGAAAGAGAGCATGCGCACAAACAGAGGAGGGGCAGAGAGAGAGGAAGACAGAGGATCTGATCTCTGCCTTGACAGCAGAGAGCTCGATATAGGGCTGGAACTCATGAACCACCAGATCGTGACCTGAGCTCGAGAGTTGAACCCAACTGAGCCACCCAGGTGCCCCTCTAGGCATGTAACTTTGAATTCTTTCCGTTGAAAAATATTACATGTTACCTAATAGACTGTGAAGAAATTAAAAGATATTAGAATTTGGCAGGTGGCCAACGTTCTCATGATTGGAAAGAATAGGCCATCGAGCCCCCTCCTCTGGCCTTTGAGTTTGTTAACTCCTCATCTATGGGGATGGGGGGAGGGAGGAGGTGCTTTGACTTTAAGTCTTACCTGGGAAAGCATTTCTGACAAACAAAATCAGATGACACCAAAGAGGTCCAGTGAAAGACTGATTCAGCCCCCAGCATGTATCACAGTTATCAACGACATGGTCAGGTTTGTGCTCTCCAGCCAGAGGTCAGTGCTGTCCTGCTCAGAAACGGTGCCCTGGCTCTTCCCCTCAGCCTCCTTCCTCAGTGGTAGCAGCTTCTGCAGGATTCTCCAAGATTAAGCCTCTGACGCCCCTCGCACCAAGAAGGAGCTGCGTTAGCAACTGCAAGACCTGAAGGTGGAGCTGTCCCAACCGTGCGACCGCGAAGTGGCAGGCTCGCCAGGATCCGAGGTGTTGACAAATAACAGGGCCCATGTATTCGCTGTCATGAGCCGGACTCAGAAAAAGAACCTCCAGAAAGTCTACAAGGGAAAGAAGTACAGGCCCCTGGATCTGCGGCCGGGAAAGGCCAGGTGCGGTGCGCGGCCTGATGAACAAGTCAAGAGAACCTGGAGCCCAAGAAGCAGGCACTTCGGTAAGTGGTCAAGGCCTGAGCACGTCCCTCAACTAAAAGCCAAACCCACTGACAAACGACGAACCTCCAAGCACCCGCTGCGCGCCGGGCACAGAAGGTGCACGTACAAACTCTGCCCCACGTTTTTTATCTTTCTTTCATTAAGTTTATTTTGAGAGAGACACGGAGAGAGCACAAGTGGGGGAGGGGCAGAGAGCGAGGAGGACAGAGGCTCCAAAGCAGGCTCTGTGCTGACAGCAGAGCCCCATGTCGGGCTCAGAACTCACGGAACCGCAAGATCGTGCTCTGAGCAGAGGTCAGACCCTCAAGCAACTGAGCCACCAGGGTTCCCTCGCCCCCAACACGTTTTTTCCTTCTAAGATGAGGAGTGTGGAGATGTGACAAGTTCATGAGAAAGCTTTTTGTCAGGATTTTGTTTTTGTGTTTTTAATAGTAAAGTTTTGTATTTTAAACTGATCTCTGGAGGCACCTGGGGCTAGGTCAGTAAGAGGAGGCTACTCTTGGTCTCAAGGTCCTGAGTTCAAACCCACATTGGTTGTAGAGCTTACTTTAAAAAAAAAAAAAAAAGGAGTTACTTGTAGGAATTCTGTTTGTGCCTGGTCCTACTCCCCAGACAGCAGGAGTTATTTCCTTAAGTCTTTCGTCTGGAGGTTAATTCCTGGAGGGTAATTTGCACTCACTGGTTTGATCCTCCTACTAATTGAATGCAAATCTAAGGCACCATTCTGCAAAGAGGAGAAAAGGCTGGATTTGAGACCATTAAGTTCTCCTACCCAGAATATAATACCATTGCTTTCTGGGCATAACTAGTCTAATGTGGACATGAAAGGTTGACTTGGGGTGGGGTGGAGGTCTCTCTTGACGAAGAAAATGGCATTTGCAGTGGGTGTTCTGGGCCCAAATATTTGAGGCCATGCTACATGGCATTCTTAATGCAACCAAAACCTTAGAGATGCAGACTGTGCTACCAAAGAATACAAAATGCAGTGAAGTGGATCTCTATTCTTCTTCCCAAACAGGGATACATTCTTCACTGTGTTCCCAAATTTTCCAGGAAAATAATGAGCGTTTTGTGCTTTTTTTTTCAGGTCAGTGATTTTAGCCTGTTTGGTCGGAAACTCTTGCTGTAAAACCCTCTATGCTCTGGCCCTACTAAAACATCTCTGTTTTGAGGAGCCTGGGTGGCTCAGTTGATTAAGCATCTAGCTTCAGTTCAGCTCATGATCTCACCGTCTGTGAGTTGGAGCCCAGCACCGGGGTCTGTGCTAACAGCTCAGAGCTTGGAACCTGCTTTAGATACTGTGTCTCCCTCTCTCTCTTTGCCTCTCCCTTGCTCATACTCTCTCTCAAAAATAAATAAACATTAAAAAAAATTTTAAGTAAAACATCTCTTCTTGCAGCAATGGGTCAATACAAATGTGAAGTTTAGCAATTAAGCAGAAATAACTGTTTAGAGAATTCTACAGATTGATCATTGTGACCTTTCCATTTCTAGGGACAAGCAGAGATGAAATAAGACTTTTAAAGCTATTATTGTTCTGCTATGATTAGGAAAGGACTTTTTTCCTTCCCAAGTACCACAGTCATTCCAAGAGACTGAGCTCTAAGTAATCCCCGAGCATAGCCCTATGTGGAGAATTAGAAGACCGAGTCCTCTTTCAGCAGCCCCTGGTCCTAGGATGCAGACGGTCTGAATTTCCATTATAAAGGAGTAAGTTTAGTGGTTTTGTTGTGCCCCAATCACGAGTCCCCAGAGACCTCCAAGGAGCCGGCACTGATGCAAATACAAAAGGGTCTTTATTACAAGCTCGAGCAGGGGCTCACCAGCCTACCTGTGTAGTGGCAGCAAGGTGAAGCCAAGAACAATAGCGAACAGGGTTTTAAGGAGTAAGGGATGGGGGTGTTACAGTACATGTAGCATCATCACATAAGCGCCAGTTACAATTGTACAGCAGCACCCATGGTAACAGCTTTGACCATTCAGTATCTGTGAGGTGTTCATTACTTTTGGTGGGACCCAATCATGACTCTTGAGAATCCTTTGAAAATGACCAATTATGAGGTGAGTTCAAAGGGCCCACCTGGGGTTTAGGCAAGTGGTGAAAAATTGGCCAGTTTGTATCTGCAGTTCCCAGCCTTGACTCAGACCATAGGAATGTTTCTTTTTACTTTTTGATTAGCTGAACTGAGGGTGGTCCAAGGACGGCTTTAGGCTTTAATAGTCTGAGGCTTTTCCTGGCACTGGGACTGGGGCTACGTGCAGCCCGAGGTTGCTCTTAATGGAGGCCTTAATTTTTGGCTCTTCAGTTTATCTTGGCTTTCCAGCCCCAGCCCCTGGGGAGGTTGATCCTACCCAGGAAGAACTGGATTGCCATTTATAAACTCCTTTTTCTTTATTAATTTTTTAATCCTATTGCCAAAACTCCTTTGTTTGTTTCAAAAGGCTTGCAGATATAAAAGATAAGGACTTAGGGAACAAAAGTCCTTCTTGGTGGAACTTGCTTTCTCTGTGTCTTTAAAAAAACGTTTTTTGGGGGCACCTGAGTGGCTCAGTTGGTTAAACGTCTGATTTCGGCTCAGGTCATGATCTCATGGTTCGTGGGTTTGAGCCCCGCATCGGGCTCTGCGTTGACAGCTAGCTCAGAGCCTGGAGCCTGTTTCGGATTCTGTGTCTCCCTCTCTCTCTGACCCTCCCCTGCTCACGCGCTCTCTCTCTCAGAAATAAATAAAACATTAAAAAATAAATAACATTTTTTTTACATTTTTAATTGAATTATAATTAACGTACAGTGTTTTATTAGTTTTAGGTGTACAATATAATGATTCAACAACTCTATACATTTCTCAGTGCTCATCAAGAGAAGTTTCTCTTGGGTGCCTGGCTGGCTCAGTCAGTAGAGCATGTGACTCTTGGTCATTGAGTTTGAGCCCTACTTGGGGTATAGAGATTACTTAAGTAAACTGTAAAAAACAAAACAAAACAAAAACATATTTTAAAAATCTTTAAAAAAAGACAAATGTACTCTTAATCACTTTACCTATTTTTTAATTTTATCTTTTTTTTAATTTTTTTTTTAATGTTTTATTTATTTCTAGGAGAGAGAGAGAGAGAGACAGCGTGAGCAGGGGAGGGTCAGAGAGAGAGGGAGTCACAGACTGAAACAGGCTCCAGGCTCTGAGCTGGCAGTCAGCACAGAGCCTGACGCGGGGCTCAAACCCACGAACCGGGAGATCATGACCTAAGCGAAAGTCGGACGCTTAACCGACTAAGCCACCCAGGCGCCCCTATTTTTTAATTTTAATTTTTTAATGTTTATTTTTTTTTTTTTCTGCTCTTAATGTTTATTTTTGTAGGAGAGAGAGAGAGACAGAGCACAAGCAGGGGAGGGGCAGAGAGAAAGGGAGACAGACGATTGGAAGCTGGCTCTGCACTGACAGCAGAAAACCCAATGAGATCATGACCCTGAGCCGAACTCAGATACTTAACCAACTAAAAGCCACCCAGGCACCCCTATTTTTTTAATTTTTGAGGGACTTCCATATTGTTTTCCACAGTGGCTGCACCAATCTGCATTCCCATCAACAGTACATGAGTGTCCCTTTTTCTACACACATCACCAACACTTGTTATTTCTTGTCTTTTTTATTTTAGCCATTCTGGCAGGTGTAAATTGATGTCTCATTGTGGTTCTGATTTGCATTTCCCTCATGATGAGTGATGTTGAGCATTCTTAGCCATCTATATGTCTTCTTTGGAAAACTATCTATTCATGTCCTCTTTCCTTTTTTAATTGGATTATTTGGGTTTTGGTGCTGAGTTGTATAAATTCTTTATGTATTTTATATATTAACCCTCTACTGGATGTGTCATTTGCAAATGTCGTCTCCCATTCAGTGGTTGCCTTTTTGTTATTTGATCATTTCTTTCCCTCTGCAAAAGCTTTTTGTTGATGTAGTTCCAATAGTTTAATCTTGCTTTTGTTTCCCTTGCCTCAAGAGACGTACCTACAAAAACGTTTCCATGCCGATGTCAAAAGAAATTACTTCCTATGTTTTCTTCTAAGATTTTTATGGTTTCAGGTCTCACATTTGTGTCTTTTAGTCATTTTGAATTTTTGTGTATCATGTTAGAAAGTGGTCCAGTTTCATTGTTTTGCATGCAGCTCTCCAGTTTTCCCAACACCATTAGTTGAAGAAACTACCTTTTCCCCATTGCATATTCTTGCCTCCTTTGTCATAGATTAATTGATCATATGCGTGTCTGTTTATTTCTGGGCTCTCTGTTCTGTTCCATTGATCTCTGTGTCTATTTTTGTGCCAACACCATACTGTTTTGATTTATAAACTCCTTTTGTAAGGAGGGAGTGGTGGTGGCCAAGAAGGATGTCAAACTGCCAAAGCACCCCAAGTTGGCAGACAAGAACGTTCCCAAGCTTCGTGTCATGAGGGTCATGAAATCTCTCCAGTCATGAGGCTAATGAAGGAACAGTTTGCCTAAAGCCATTTCTGCTGATCCATTACCAACAAGAGAAGCCAGGATTTCCATGATTACCACCATCTGCCCCCTGAGATCTTGCCTGCCGCTTGGTGCTGCGGCCATCCTGAGGCTGATAGGCCTGCTGAAAAGTCTAGAGGGCAAGTGGCCTGTAAGACTCAACTGAGGGAAGCCAACAGAGACCACTATAGATGGAATGCTGGGTCACATTGCTGGTTCAGCAACTAAATTCCACTTTAGAGGCAATATGGTTGTCACCTTGGACAGCCGACCTAGGTTGGAGGAGACAGTGTGGAGTAAATCTTTAGCCAGAAAAAATATTTTTAAGTTTATCTTGACCTAAATTATTTAGGTTCATTTATCTATTTGTTCAAACCTTTATAATTATACAGCTTGAAAAACATAAATTCTATTTTTTACTTTCATTTATTTATACCACAATTTTTTTAAAATTTTTTTTATTTTAATGTTCTTATTTATTTCTGAGAGAAACACAGCATGAGCAGGGGAGGGGTCAGAAAGAGAGAGACACAGAATCCGAAACAGGCTCCAGGCTCTGAGCTAGCTCTCAGCACAGAGCCTGACATGGGGCTCGAACGCACAAACTGTGAGTTCATGACCTAAGCCGAAGTCCGACACTTAACCAACGGAGGCACCCAGGCGCCCCTATACCACAAATTATTATAGCTCCTTCTAGAGCCAATATCCTGTCTTATATCACAGCACATTCTAGTGCAGTGTCATGTTTACACTGTGCGCTCTCTCATTTTTGTAGATTATTTGTTAGTAGATCTTGTTTGCAACTTCGATGGTGAGAAAATGTTTGACTCAATTGTAAGGGCAAGGGTTATCACTAAGTGCCTAATGTGGTCATAGATCTAGTTGGGGCTCAGTAAATTTTTTGATGATTATAATGGCCAGTGTATTTTCTCCATTCTTTGTACTTGTTATGCATTTTTTTAATATATATTTTTTATTTATTTCTAGGAGAGAGAGAGAGACAGCGTGAGCAGGGGAGGGTCAGAGAGAGAGGGAGATACAGACTCTGAAATAGGCTCCAGGCTCTGAGCTGGCAGTCAGCACAGAGCCTGATGCGGGGCTCGAACCCACGAACCGCGAGATCATGACCCAAGCGAAAGTCAGACGCTTAACTGACTAAGCCACCCAGGCGCCCCTTGTTATGCATTTTTTAATTTATTGGACACAACCTTACTATTAGGGCTCCTACTCTTGAGTATAATAATTCCACTCTTGGAAACTTATCATAAAGGAATATTAAAAACAACTGAAAAAAACAAACAATGATTTATTTAAAGAATTATTTATAATAAACTGAACATTTTGGGACAAATTTCCAGTATGCTCATGCATGAGGAAATTATGGTATAGAATAATTACATAAACTTTCAAATTTATTTATAGTGTTTAAAATAATGTATTTGTGAATGTTAAGCTAGATAAATAAGTACAAGAATGTATGGAGTTTGATATTAATAATATAAAAATACAAAGCAGAGATCTGGAAAGAAATAGAATTTAATAGGGGAGGCTGGGTGGCTCAGTCAGTTAATCATCCGACTTCAGCTCAGGTCATGATCTCACAGTTCGTGGATTCGAGCCCCCGGTCTGGCTCTGTGCTGACAGCTAGCTCAGAGCCTGGAGCCTGCTTCAGATTCTGTATCTCCCTCTCTCTCTGACCCTTCCCCTGCTCATGCTGTGTGTGTGTGTCTCTCTCTCAGAAATAAATAAAAACATTAAAAAAAGCATTTTTTTATTATGGCTCAAGTCATAATCTCACGGTTTGTGATTTCGAATCCCACATCAGGCTCTCTGCTGTCAGTATGGAGCCCACTTTGGATCTTCTGTCTAGTCCCTATCTGTACCTTCCCCACTCCTCTCTCTTAAAAATAAATAAAACTTAAAAAAATAAAATATAATATTAGTAGAATTGCTTCTAGGTGGTAGAAAGTAAAGTGTATCTGTCAAGGTTCTTAGCTGCATACAACACAAAACTATCTTGTTTTTTTAAAGGAAAAGAAAAATGAGAATTTATTGAAAGCCCTCATGGGTTCAACAAGTCAATGGGAAAGGAACACCAAACTTAGAAGAAATGTTAAGAGTCAAGGCAGCTCTGGAAGATCAAGAAGTAGGAAGCTGTGGGGCACCTGGCTGGCTCAGCCAGTAGAACATGCAACTCTTGATCTTGAGTTGTAATTTCGAGCCCCACATTGGGTGTAGAGATTACTTTTAAAAGAAGAAGGAAGAGGAGGAGGAGGAGGAGGAGAGGAAGGAGAAGAAGAAGGTGGCGGCAGCAGTGGCTGCAGGAGACTGCCCCCATTGAACTCTATCTACCACAGCTAATGCACTCAAAACATCAGGGGCCATCTATCTAGAGTCCCAGCAGGAACATCTCTTTAGCTAACCCAAGACCATATACCTCCCTCTGGCTGCTGAAATGCCACCATTCAAGAAGGGAGATGTGTCCACCTAAGTTTCCATTGTGGAAAGCAGAGCATTGCATCTCACATGATATACAATAAAGGATTTCTCCCACATAGGAAGAGCAGTTGCAAAATGGATAACCAAAAACATGACAGAAGTCTACATTTCTTTCCTTTTTTATGTGTTCAGCACTTTACAAATCATGAAGGAACTTTTATTATGTCTGGAACCTGCTAAAATAAATGACTGTAACGTTTTTCTTCCTTATAGTATAAAGGGTGGCAGAAAAATGCCACTCCAAAATATGACTGTAGGAGTTCAGGACATGCCAACCCAAAATATGTCACTTTAGTAATCAGTTATTTTAAGCTGTAGGCTCTTGAGAAACAGCAAATGCAGTGAGAGGCTTTCTCTGAACTCCCCTTATCTGCCTAAGACAGAGCTTCCAAAAGGAACTTAGCTGTCATAAATCCCCTCCCAGAGAGTTTCATCAACCAGGGAAGACTGATTCTTATCACAGGAGAGGAGAGGAGAAGTCAGAACCACACCCAGAGGGGCACCTGGATGGCTTTGTTGGTTGAGCTGACTTTGGTTCAGGGCATGATCTTGCAGTTTGTGAGTTTGAGCCCTGCTTCGGCCTCTCTGCTGTCAGCACAGAGTCTACTTCGGATCCTCTGCCCCTCCCCCAATCACACTCTCTTTCTCTCAAAAATAAACACTTTAAAAACAGCACACACACACCCACCCAGAAAGACTGTCACAAGCTATCATATCATATATCATACAATCTGTTCTTCTAAGTGCCTATTCATCTTTCCTACAAATCATTTACTTTCCCCTAAAAGGCTTACATCCCCCCCCCCCTTTCCCTATTAAACTGATATTTAATCCTGAATTCTAAGATACATCAGGGAGTTATTCATTTTTCCCTGGGTATCTCCCATGTGTATGTGAGGCATACATTTAAAAAAATTTCTGTTTTTCTCTTGTGGTGTTAATCTGTGTTTTTATTATAGGGTCTCAACTAAGAATTCAGAAGGGTAGAGGGAAAATTATTTTTCCTCCCCTACAAGAATTATGTTAAATTATGAGGACTTTTTTCCAACCCTTAAGACATGTGTCTAAAGTTGGTATAAAATCTTTGTCAGATTAGGTAAGATTTATTCTACTCCAAGTTTGCTAAGAGTTCTTGTTTTAGGGCTGCCCAGGTGGCATAGTTGGTTAAGCTTCTGACTCTTGATCTTGGCACAGATCATATTCTCCATGGTTTGTGAGTTTGAGCTCCAAATCAAGTTCTGAGCTGATGGTGTGGAGCCTGCTTGGGATTCTGTCTCTCCTTCTTTCTGTCCTTCCCCAACTTGTGTGCGGATGCTCTCTCTCTCTCAAAGTAAATAAATAAGCTTAAAATTTTTTTAATTAAAAAAATCATAAACAGGCACAAAGATTTATCCAATTTTTTTCTCAATCAAGCTAATGATTTTTCTGTTTTAGTTCCTTAATGTGGTCGATTACATTGATAGATTTTCTATTTTTTGAACCAGTTTGGCTTTTCTAGGATAAATTACTAGATTTTGATATATGACTTTTTGTAATACCTTATTGGATTTGTTTAGCTAATGGTTTCTTTAGGAATGTGTGTGTGTGTGTGTGTGTGTGTGTGTGTGTGTGTGTGTTTACATTTGTAAGTATTTAGGGCCAGTAATTTTCTTTACACGTATTGCCCTTATCTAGTTTTTTAATCAACATTTTAGCCTTATTGGGGTGCCTGCATGGCTCAGTCGGTTAAATGTCTGACATTAGCTCAGGTATTGATCACTTGGTTAAGAGTTCAAGCCCTGTGTTGATAGCTCAGAGCCTGGAGCCTGCTTCAGATTCTGTGTCTCCTTCTCTCTCTGCCCCTCTCCTGCTTTCGCTCTCTCTCTCTCTCTCTCAAAAATAAAAGAAAAACATTAAATTTTTAAAAAATTTTAACCTTCTTATTTACTTATTTTTTTTAATAGGCTCCACGCTCAACATAGGGCTTGAACTTCAAGCCTGCTCATTCTGTCACTCTCTGTCTCTCAAAAGTAAATAAATGTTAAAAAAAATTATCTTAAAATTAAAAATAAAAAGAACTCAGTATTAAAATCAGCTAGTCCTGACATTGGTGGGGGGGGACAAATATTTGATAATCGTCTGAATTTCATTAATACTTGGCTTTAATTTACTTTTTAAAAAACCTGCAACAAATAGTTGTGATTTTAAATTTTGAAAACTAGTTGATAGACATTTTAAAGTAGGATTTATAAAAAGAACAATAATTGTACAAAACCCAAGAGGTTCTGGGTTCATTGAATGCTGCTTCTCAGTGCTGGAAACAAATACCCTGGTACGTGTGGAGATGAGAGTAATTACACTATGCTTTGTGCACCCAGGCATCCAGAATGCTAAAGCAGATTTGTGTTTACTTGTCCTTTCCTTCTGAGAATATAGAACATCATCAGAGCCCTGTGAAATATAACCAGTGAAGCTATGCTGGTATTTCTGATGAAATATGACAGAGCTATTTCCAGGAAACAGGATCTTCTCCCTCCGCATAGAAGAGAACTCGTTGCTTCCTTACTCAAGGAATCTGAAGAAGCTGCTAGTTGATAGGAAGTATATCAAGTTACTGGAAAAATGCCTTGCCTTTGGCATTCTAGTTGCTAGCTGAAAAAAGACATTGGAGACTTCATAAGCTGGAAGCTTTTACAATCAATCTCAGAAGTCTGGTGTGCCCTGCCAGGATCACTATTTTGAGCCTGTTCCTGGGCTTCCATGCCATGTTTGCGTCCAACAAGGGAAATGAAACTCTCTGCCTTTCCTTCATAACCAAGGGGATCTTTATCTACTGTCTTCCACTCCTCCTCCCCTTCTTCCATGTAGTAGTTGTGCTTCTCGGCTTGTCTTTCATTCAGTCAAGGGAAGTACGTATTGAGTGGCCTCTTGCCAAGATCCAAAACCCTGGGGAAGGTTTTTGGTGGGTTTGGCCCGTGGCACTAGTGACTACGCCCCAGTCAGTACAGTAGAGAGGAAATGTGTTTCTGGCCTCCCAAATTGGGTGTCTGAATGTATTTAAAAAACAAAAACAAAACACGGTTAAACATTGATTAGAGTCTCTAACTACCAGCACAGCCTTGTGTTTTGGAATGTTAACTACAAGCATACTGGGAGCTGGAGACACAGGCCCAGCACAGTCTATGGAGCCTATATACCTGTTCAACACTTGGAGAACTGTAATGACAAAAGGCTTTCCAAGTCCCAAATCTTAGGAAACTAAAGCAGAGAATCACAAATCAGTGACTCCCCAGGGTGCCTGGGCGGCTCAGTGGATTCAGCATCTGACTCTTGATTTTGGCTCAGGTCAAAATCTTAGAGTTCCTGGGTTTGAGCCCCGCCTCAGGCTCTGGGCTGTCAGCATAGAGCCTGCTTGGAATTCTCTTCCCTCTCTCTCTGCCCCTCCCTGGCTCTCTTTCTCTCAAAATAAAGTTTAAAAACAACAACAACAACAACAACAAATCAGTGACTCCCATATAACTTACTCTTCTACTGACCTGGAATCTATAGTTTGTTTACTCAGGTAAATGTGCTGATTTCATGCATTTCCCCTGTGTATATGTTTCTACCACAAAGGACTGACTTAGATACATTCTAAAATGTATTTAGAAAAGTTCTGATAATCCTCAGGGGCAATAGGTATTCAGAAACAGGCCCACACATGTGCCATTTGTAGGAGTGTAGATTGGTGTAACATATTGGAGGCCAATTAAGTGATAGCTATTTTAAAAACAAAACAAAACTGTGAGCAACATAAATGTCCATCGCTAAGGCTCTGGTTAAAACCTAGTAATACAAATATTGGAATAATATGAAACAATTTTTTAATGTTTATTTATTTTTGAGAGAGAGCAGGGGAGAGAGAGAGGGAGGGAGAGAGAGGATCCAAAGCAAGCTCCGTGCTGAAGCAGAGCGCCTGATGCGGGGCTCAAATTCACAAACTGCAAGATCATGACCTGAGCCAAAGTCAGATGCTTAACCATTTAACTGACTGAACAACCCAGGGGCCCCACTATGAAACAATGATTTATAATGTAGCAGATCAATTGTACCAATGTGTGAAAATGCCCAACATACACTGGATTGTAAAAATAAATAAATAAATAAAAATTAAGGGCACCTAAAATGAGGGTGGCTTAGTCAGTTAAACCTCTGACTCTTGATTTGAGCTCAGGTCATGATCTCAACATTCGTGGGTTTGAGCCCTACTTCAGGCTCTGCGCTGACAGTGCTGACAGTGTGGAGCTTGGCTGGGATTCTCTTTCTGTCCCTCGCTCTCACTCTCTCTTTCTCTCTCAAAATAAGTAAGTAAACATTTAAAAAATTACAGAATAGGGGTGCCTGAGTGACTCAGTTGGTTGAGCGTCCGACTTCGGCTCAGGTCATGACCATACGGTTCGTGGGTTCGAGCCCTGCATCAGGCTCTGTGCTGACAGCTCAGAGCCTGGAGCCTGTCAGATTCTGTGTCTCCCTCTCTCTCTGACCCTCCCCTGCTCATGCTTCTCTCTCTCTCTCTCTCAAAAATAAATAAAAACATTAAAAATATTACAGAATGCATACTATCCTAATTATGATTTCATAAATAGTATATACATATATAATATAAATATATTTGTACACAATTTTTATATTTGTTGAAGCATATATGTGTGCTTTTATATAAGCATAGGAATTTTGTAGAAGAATATGCAAGAAACTATTAATGGTGATTAACAGCTGGGATTAGGGAATCATCTTATACCCTTCTTTACTGTTGAATTTTCTTTTCTTTCTTTTTTTTAAAGTTTATTTATTTTGAGAGAGAGAGAGAGCACATGAGCACATGCAGGGGAGGGGCAGAGAGAGAGGGATAGAGAGAGAATTCCAAGCAGGCTCTGTCATGTCACTGTGGCCTGACACAGGGCTTTATCTCACGAGCCATGAAATCATGACCTGAGCCAAAATCAAGAGTTGAGTGCTAACTGACTGAGCCACCCAGGTGCCTCTATTGTTAATTTTCTTACATGAGCATGAAGTTTATCATTTAAAATAGTGATGAAGAAAAAAATTTTTGGTGCATTTAACAAGCTACCTTACTCACCACTTTAAAACGTTATTGGCCTTCCTAATGTTAAAAATCAAGAATCTCAGGGGCGCCTGGATGGCTCAGTTGGTTAAGCGTCTGACTTCGGCTCAGATCATGATCTCATGGTTCGTGGGTTCGAGTGCCGTGTCAGGCTCTGCTGATAGCCAGCTCAGAGGCTGGAGCCTGTTTCGGATTCTGTATCTCCCTCTCTCTCTGACCCTCCCCTGCTAAGGCTATCTTTCTCTCTCTCTCTCTCTCTCAGAAACAAACAAACAAACATACATTAAAAAAAAGTTACCAAAAGAAAATCAAGAATCTCAGAGTTGGATTTGTGTTTAATAAAATTCTGCCTTTTGGTGGCAGCTTTTGAGTCCCTATTGGTCATTGAGGCTACTGAATCCCCAACAAGAAACATTAGTGCATTAAGCCCTTCTACTAGTTTCTGTATTTGAGTAAATCCGTGTAATCCTCATGATTACATGAGAATGTTTCTACGGTGCTTTATAAATCACAATACACACATCCCAGTACACGTACCTTTCGTGTAGATGTTTAGATGGTGTCAAGGCATGGGGTAATCAAGTGAGAAGATACTTCGAGAGCTGTGTTTCTTAGAGAAAGGAGGACAGTTAGGTCCCAAGATGACTCTAGTATCTTCTAATCCCTCCATCTGACTTCCAGCTAGCCACTGAGAGAATTTAGACATGGGAACTGTAATTACTGGGGAAGTTTTTCCATTTTGTTGAGCCCTTTCAAATATATCTTCTTGTTTCCAAGGCATCGTTTTTTTCCTGTTCCAGTATGTTTTTGTCATTGGTTATTTATATAATGATAACAGTTATTTTTATTTTTTAAATGTGCTCACTGGTCCCTGGGAACCCTGTTGTTTTAAGGGTTACCATCAGGGGAAAGAGGCTCATGTTCTGTCCCCCAGCTGCCAGTGAGCACAGCCAGGGCCCAGCAGCGCCCAGGCTGGTGTCTGTAAGAGTGGTAACTGGCATCCCAGCCCTGGGCATCACACATTTGTAGCTCACAACAGGGCAGCTGGCATGAAGGAGGGGAACTCAGTGGAAGCAACTAGCTCTTGCCCCACCTCATATCCTGGAGGCTGCTGGGCAAAGCCCCACTGTCAGAGGTGACAAAATCAGACATCTACCCATGGAACCCAGGGAGCCATGGTGATGAGCCACGCCCCTCTGCTCAAAGCTCACAGAATGTCCTGACTGGACCATTGTCCACCCATCAGCCCAACTTTTTTAGATTTATCTTTTGAGGGCAGCAGAGAATTCCAGCTTGGATCTTGTTTTTGGACAGCGTTATTAATTCAAGAAATCAAAAACACATTTGAACCCTCATCTGGACATCTCACATGGCTGCCTTTATTATTTAAGTCAGGATATCCTGTATTTCTGAGTGCATATGAGGTGCTGAGTCTATATAAACACTGGAGTCAGAAGGAGGAAGTTCCCTCAAAGCCTCCTGACTAGATGTAGAGACTCACAATATCCTCTAAATCTGTTAGATTTTGGATTAGGGAATGTAGGATTTTTTTTTCTTTCCCAAGGAACAACTTTCTCACCACCCTTGGTATAAAAATGATATTCTGAAAAATAAAGTTGACAAAACTAATCAGTTCAGGAAACTAGTGAGTCTGAAAAAGCCCTTTTTCCCTCTAAAGCTGTGTGCGTGTGTATTTGTATGTGTGCACACGTTCCATTTCTTTTTTTTTTTTTTAATTTTTAAACTTTTTAAATGTTTTTAAAAATTTAGTTCTGAGAGAGAAAGACAGCATGAGCAGGTAGGGTCAGAGAGAGAGGGAGATACAGAATCTGAAGCAGGCTCCAGGCTCTGAGCTGGCTGTCAGCACAGAGCCCGACATGGGGCTTGAACCCACGAATCGTGTGATCATGACCTGAGCTGAAGTCGGACATTTAACCGACTGAGCCACCCAGGCGTCCCCACACGTTCCATTTCTTAAGGTATAAATAGGATCACATGATGCATTCTATCCTACAACTTTTTTTCTCTTATCTCTGATTTTATGTTCTCATTTCTTTTGTCCTCACCTTGTCCTTGCCTGCTTTCACTCTCCTTTATTTTTCTTCTATTCTCATCCTTTTATAAAAATGTTTATCTATCTGTTATTTTGAGAGAGAGAGAGAGAGAGAGAGCGCGAGCGAGCTCACAGAGGAGAGGCAGAGAGAATCCCAAGCAGGCTCTGTACTGACAGCAGTGCGGAGACCAATACAGGGCTTGAACCCATGAACCCTGAGATCATGACTTGAGCTAAAACCAAGAGTTGGACACTTAATCAACTGAGCCACCCAGGTGCCCCTCTATCCTCATTATTTTGTGAAAGAACACATATGCCTCTCTGTTCAGAGAGGTGAGCCTCACAAATATTGTACATCATGAGAAAAATGATTGTTCAGTGGTGAAGAGCTCAGATTCTGGAGCCAGACTGCTTGGGGCTGATGCCCAACAACACCCCTCCTCAAGCAAATTACTTCTCTGTTGCTGAGTTTCCCCACCTGCACAATGGAGTGCAGGCAATAATAGTACCTGCTTCTTAGGGATGTGGAATAGATTAAATGAGATCATATTTAAAGCAGGTGAGCGAGGGGTGGATAATGCAGTTAGAGCACTGATTGGCTCATGGTACGTGCTCCATATATATTAGTTCTTCTCATTTACTTGTTCTTCTCTTCCAGTGTTTACATGTTTTCATATATCACAGTTCTCTTTCGGGCTATCTCCTTTTGCTATCACATACCCCCTTCTTTTTCTCCTCTTCCTCTTCCTGCTGTCGTCGTCTTCTTTTCCTTCCTTTTCCTGTTGCCATACATTCTCCTACTCCTCTTCCTTCTCTGCAGTGTCTATTCTTTTCCCACTTCCTGTAGCAGCCCCTAGAGACACAACGAGCCATAAAAAGCCTCATTTCCACCCTGCTGCCACACCTATTCAACTAGCCCAGGCCTGCAACCATTTCAACTAGCCTGGGTCAGGCTCTCAATCAGATTGCTTCCTTGGGTGCAGACACACCATCATGGGGGTGGCATGATACCTCGGCAGCCCCAGAAATGACTCGCCCAAGGGTGTGAGAGACTCACCCCTGAGCTCCTGAATAATTGTCTAGAGACACCATCAGGACTGGAGCATTTGTTTTCCAGGGCAGCTTGATTCCATTCTTGAGCCTCAGAACAAAATCGCACACATTAGGGAAGAGAAGAGGAACAGGCAGGACTGGCAAGTCACAGAGAAGGCACTCTGTAAATATTTCTTAAATGGGATGCCCGACGGCTTAGTCGGTTGAGCATCTGACTCTTGATTTCGGCTCACCTCATGATCTCACAGTTCATGAGATCGAGCCCCACATCAGGCTCTGTGCTGATAGTGCAGAGCTTGCTTAGGATTCTCTCTCCCCACCTCTCTCTGCCTCTCCTGCTCACATGCATGTACATGAGCACTCTCTCTCTCTTTTTCTTAAAATGAATAAATAAACTTTAAAAATATATATTTGGCACCTGGGTGGCTCAGTCAATCATCTGACTCTTGATTTCAGTTCAGGTCATGATCTCATGATTCATGAGTTCAAGCCCTGCATCAGGCTATGTGCTGCCTGCTTTGAAGTCTTTCTCCCTCTCTCTCTGTCCCTACTCCATGTGCTCTCTCTCTCTCAAAATAAATAAATACACCCTAAAAACTTAAACATATATTTGTATTTATTAAATTGGGGGATCCAGGGGGCTCAGTTGGTCAAGCATCCAACTCTTGATTTTGGTTTGGGTCATGATCTCATGATTCCTGGGCTGGAGTCCCAAGCTGGACTCTGTGCTGACAGTGTGGAGCCTGCTTGGGATTCTCTACCTCCCTCTCTCTTTCTGCCCCTCCTCAACTTGTGCTATATCTTTCTCAAAATAAATATATCAACTTTAAATTAATTAAACTAGATATTATCAAATTGATGAATGGCAATTGCAAGAAAGTGCCATCAAGGAAAAGGCCTTGAGTTCCCATTGCTGCTAACCCAAATGCCTCAAAATGTGTGGTGTAAATCAGCACCAATCACATCATTATCATCTCCCATGGTTCTGGGAGTTGGCTGGTCTCAATGAGGAGGCCCTCATTTAGGTTATCTCATGAAGGTGGAGCCAAATGGTGACTAGAGCTGTAGTCTTCTCAAAGGCTTCCCCCCTATGGCCACCAACTGGGACCTCAGCAAAGCTGTATGTGTGTGTATATGCATGTATGGCTCTTCACGTGGGCTGGGCATCCCATAGCATGGCAGCTGAGTTCCAAGATCAAGCGTCCCTAGAAAGAACCGGGCAGAAGCTAAAGTGCCTTTTTTAACTTAGCCATCAGTCTGCCACACTCATTTCCCCAGAGGTCAATCACTAAAGCCAACCTATATTCCAGAGAAGAGGGATTAAAACCCAGCTCTTAATGGGAAGAGTGGCAAAGAATTTGATGTGTAGGCATGTTTTAGAACCACCAACTATTCATGTTCTGGAGTACTTTGGGATACCTGGAGTATGCCAGTCAGAGGTACTATGTTTCTATAATTAAAGGAATACCAGACAGGAAGCACATTCACTTCATCACAATAGGGCTGCATCCTTGACTCTATGTTCATGGGGTCTGATCACTCCTTCCTTAGAGCTTTCCAAGCCTCCATATCTCAATCATCAGCCTTCCTTTCAGGTGTGAGTTTCAGAGCATAGGGAAATGAGCGATATACCACCCGTGGTTCTGTGGGCTTACCCGGACAGACCCAGCACAAATGTACCAGCATTTACCATCTTCATTCAACATTTACCATCCTTTCCTTCTAGGGATCATTTTAGACTAAGGAATCCAAGATATACTAGGTCATTTCTTGCCAGCATTATAATAGCCCACAAGCAACTGCAAATGGTGCAAACAACTGGATAAATAGAAGCCTACTGAACACCTTATTTTCTCTCTCCCTGATTCCATGACCGGGGAAGTTAATGGGTGAACGGAGACAGTGAAAATAGGGAAATTATCTATATTAATCATCAGAAAGAGTGTGCTAAGGGCCCAAGTTTCAAATAAATAGCTCACATGCTGGTTCTGTCATTTACAAGCCATGCATAAAGTAAATCATCTATTCTCTCAGCCCCGTCTATAAAATGGAAACGATGAGGTGTGCATGGGTGGCTCAGTTGGTTGAGCTTTTGGCTTAGGTCATGATCTTACAGTTCGAGAGTTTGAGCTCCACATCAGCCTCACTGCTGTCAGCGCAGAGCCTGCTTCAGATCCCATGTCCCCCTCTTTCTCTCCCTGCCCCTCTGCTGCTTGTACTCTCTCTCTCTCTCTCTCTCTACCAAAAATAAGTAAACATTTTAAAAAATGGGAACGATGATAGTAATAATATCTACTCGGGCACCTGGGAGGCTCAGTTGGTTGAGTGTCCCACTCTTGATTTTGGCTCATGATCCCAGGTCACTGAGCCCTGCATCAGGCTCCATGCTGAGCTTGGAGCCTGCTTAAGATTTTCTCTCCCTCTCTCCCACTCACATTCTCTCTCTCTAAAATAAAAATGTTTTAATAATTAAAAAAATAATATCTACCTTATAAGGTTGTCAAGTATTAAATAAAATGATGCATTTAGAGTCGGTACACCTAGACCTACAAAGTGAGTTGTAAAAAGTAATATTTTACAAATATTTATAACGGCTTGATATCTGGTCTGGCCCCCATTCGGCCAGGATGGACATCTCAGGAGCTTCCCTTGTTCATCGTGGGGTTGTACCAAGAATCTCACGAAGTGCTCAGGCCCCCGTGTATGCTGTGTATATGTGTTTCCTTTTTTTATTCTTAAATGTGTTTTCCTTTTGATCAGTTCACACAGGTGGCCGCAGAGATATATGCCCTCCTCATCCCTCAGCACTTTGAAGTGCCTACACCCTTCTAGAAGCAAAGGAATTTCTTGCCAAGGTTTCCTGTAGTTTGTCTGCCAAGGTGCACCAAATAGCCATCCCTTTCTGGAGTCTTGCTGCCTCCCGGTGCTGGTACTAAAACAGAAGGTGCTTTTCTCCACTTCTCTAGGACTTCCAGGCCCCCCTCTCCTCTCCTCCTCCTCACCTACCTGGAGGAATCTGTTTTCCAGGCCCTGCTTTCCCCTCTGATTCTCTAAGATACCCTCACTGAGTGGTTTTCAAAGTGTGGTCCACGGCCCCTGGGGGGCCCCAAAACCTTTTAAACGGGTAGAGAAGGCAAACCTGTTTTCATAATCACAGTAAAATGTCATTTGTCCTTTTTACCATGTTGGCATTTGCACCAGTGATACAAAAACAATGGTGGGTGGAACTGCTGGTGTCCTGGTAGGGTTAACACACTGGCACTGAACGGGTCCAGAACATGCCACTGTGGCCTAAGAATTATTGTGAGCAGAAGGCATGTGAATTCATGAAATCCCTTATCTACCTAAAAGTAGAGCCCCCCACAAGAACTCAACTGTCATAAATCCCTTTCCCAGAGTAACCAGAGAAGACTGACTCTTATCACTAGAGTCACTAGAGACAGATACCCACACATCTAGACAGACAGGTGCCCACAGGCCCACTTATGTTTTCAAAAAATCATTTGTTTTCCCATAAGTGCCCTTTCTCCCCTCCCTCTTATTAAGAAGTCAATTGTTTTCTTTTTTCTTTCTTCCTCTTTTTTTTTTTTTAATAAAAGACTTTATTTTCAAGTAATCCCTACACCCAACTAGGGACTTAAACTCATGACCCAGAGATCAAGAGTCTCATGCTCCACCCACTGAGCTAGCCAGGTGTCCCTCGAGATCAGTTCTTTTCTGTAAGTGCCATTCCCCTTCTCTCCTTCCCCTAAGGAGTCCCCAAATTTAACCACCTCATCGAGTCACACTTTGTGCATTTCAGTGTATCTTTACTTGAATAAAAATCTGTCTTGGGGCACCTGGGTGACTCAGTCAGTTAAGCACTTGCCTCTTGATTTTAGCTTCGGTCATGATGTTGGAGTTCATGAATTTGAGCCCTGACTTGGGCTCTGTGCTGATAGTATGGAACTGGCTTGAGATTCTCTCTCTTGCCTCTCCTCTGCTCTTGCCCACTTGTGTGCACGCTCTCTCTCAAAATAATAAATAAACTTAAAGAAAAAAAATCTGTCTTTGCTCATGCTAATCTGTCTTCTGTCAGTTTAATTTGCAGGCTCCCAAGAACTGAATCTAAGAGGATATAGGAAATCTAAGAGGATTCCCCCCGGACAGCATCAAACTATACTAACAGTTACTGCATTCTCTACTACCACACACTTGCAGTATAAAAACAAATCAGTTGCACTTAAGAATTTCCTTGGTGAAACAGTAACAAGTATTACTTTTATTAAATATTGACCCTTTAAAAATCTGTGGTGAAATGAGAAATACATATAATGGGCTTCTGTTACATATACTAATACAAAGCTCTAGAGCAATTGATTGTTAGCTAAACTAGCTGCTTTTTCTTGTGAAACACTATTTTCATTAAGAGATGTTGACAAACATTTTATTCAAACTTGGGCATTAGGCTGGCATTTTTCTAGAACACAAACAAGGTGAGTCTACTACTTTGAAATGAATAAATAAGGTGCCTGGGTAGCTCAGTCAGTTAAGCATCTGACTTCGGCTCAGGTCATAATCAAAGAATCTCACAGTGGGTGAGTTTAAGCCCCACGTCGGGCTCTCTGCTGTCAGCATTGAGCCTGCTTTGGGTTCTCTGTCCCCCTGAACCCTCTTCTCTGTCTCTCCCTGGCTTTTCCTCCTCTCTCTCTCTCTCTCTCTAAATAAATAAACGACAAAATTTGTTTCCAATTATAAAATTTAGAATTTTGAAAAACGTGTACCCACTATCTTGAGGTTAACAGCTTCCCAACATGTTAACAACTTTTCTGATGAGAGCAGAGGTAATAATAACAAATGTGATCTTTGGATATTACATAGTGGAAGATGTTAACATTTGGAAGATCTGCATAACTCGGTAAGCCAATAGTTTCTGAATAGCCGGTAGATAACATTACAGAATCAGTTAGGGGTAGAAGATCCATTCAAAGTGCAACACAGATCAAGGCACCTGCGTGGCTCAGTTGGACTTCGGCTCAGGTCACGATCTCACAGTTCCTGATTTTGAGCCCTGCATTCTGTGCTGACAGCTCAGAGCCTGGAGACTGCTTTGAATTCTGTGCCTCCCTCTCTCTGACCCTCCCTGGCTTGCACTTTGCATAGTGCCTGCTCTAAGTAGCACTCAGTAATGGCTACCATCATCTTCTTCTTCATCATTATTAATATTTCCTCTTGTCCGTGTTTCTTTTGGTAGTTTCTTCCAGTAGTTCTATGCCAATGATTCTTATATTTCCAAACTCTTAAGACAATGTATCATTCAAAGTCTTTTAAATTCAGGTCTTGCCATTTCCCCTAATACTTCAAAATACTCTTCCCTCTCTAGACAGAATGGGAGCCTGTGATGCTTGGAAATAGATCACATTCACAGAAATGCTTCCTCTTTTATCCCTGGGGAGGGTTTAGGCTTTGATGTTATTGTTTCTCTGAAGGTCTTTTAATTTAGGAGGTATTTTTATGCAGAAAGACAGGGCTAGAAATCCTAAATGAAAGCCAGGAAGTAGCACGACAAGCAAAGGCATCACTGAATCACCTCTCCATTTTCCTCCAATCCCTGAAATAAGATTTTTTTAAGTTATTTATTTTTGAGGGGGAGAGAGAGAAAGAGAGAGAGAGAGAATGAGTAGGAGAGGGGCAGACAGAGGGGTTTGGAGGATCTAACATGGGCTCCACACTGACAGCAGTGAGCCCAAAGCAGGGCTTGAACTCACCAACCACGAGATCATGACCTGAGCCGAAGTCAGATGCTCTACCAATTGAGCCACCCACGTGTCCCTAAAATAAGATTTTCATATTGAAACTCATAAATGCACAACAACTATTAGGAACAAGACTTTGTATTACAGCTTCAACTGATGTTTTTTATTTGTTTTTAATGTTTATTTATTTATTTTGAGAGACAGTGTGCGCAAGGGGCTGAGAGAGAGGGAGAGAGAGAGAGAGAAAAAGAATCCTAAGCAGCTTTACACTGTCAGCACAGAGCCTGATGTTGGGCTCAATCTCACGAACAATGAGATCATGACCTAAGCTGAGCTGAAATCAAGAGTCTGATGCTTAACCAACTGAGCCACCCAGGAGCCCCTCATTAATTTTTTAATAATCTCTATACACAATGTGGGGCTTGAACTCACAACCCTAAGATCAAGAGTTATATGCTTTTCCAAATGAGCCAACCAGGAGCCCCTTTAATGGAATTTTTAGAGGTGCAATTCAACAGATGTCTTATGACCCACAGGTAGCATGTGGGAATGAAAACTGACAGGTTTTGAAACTGAAGACGTGTGGGTTCAAACTATGGCTTTGCTCCTTACTATTTATGTCATGTTAGCAAAAGGTTGGCTCTCCAAGCCCTAGCTTTCTGTTCGCTGTGGACTCCATACAGTTCAGTTTCACATTGAAAGAAACAAGGTCCATTGGCCAAAATTCCTGCAAGAGTAATTCCCATCCTTAACTTTTTTTTTCCAAAGCCCATAAGAGCAATCCAATTTGTAACTCACAGCAATACTTAAAATCCTCCTTTTTCTTCTTTCTCATTCGGCTCCAAAACTCATCCTCCAAACCTCTCCAAATCCTTCCACATCCCAAGCCTGCTTTCTGAGTAGTGTCTTCCTACCTTCTTTCTCCCTCCCCTACCCCTTTTAGTTCTTTATCGTGTATATTATTTAAAATTTTATATTCTCCCCAATTTGCCCTTAGCTTGCATTCTCCATAACAAAGGAGACCCCAAAAACCAACATCTCCTCTGCGTCCCCATTGGTCTGGACTCATGCAGACTCTCCCTCTCTTCTCTTAAATCCTGAGTTAAAAAACATAATAACCAGAATGGAAGGGAGAAAAATCTTAGAAGAAACTGAAGTGGGAAGGAGAAAATTCTCTCTAGAGAGCAAGGAGGAAAAAACATTCACAGTAATAAATCTCGTTTTCTGCATCAACTTCCAGGAGTTGTAAAGATGAAATGAACTGAAGTATAGTGCCAGACTGTAAAAGAACTTCTGCACAACTATGACCTTTTCCTCATTTCCTGATTGTTAATCCTAACCATTCATTTGAACAGGTTCAGAATGTGCCACTTGGGCATGTGGATTACTTTGAATTGAAGTCAATCAAGGCCCAAAAGACTCAGGAAGAGCTTTTATCTCCCCCTTAACTGGTTAACATATTTTAGATAGGTGGCCTGGCCCTGGAAGAGAATAGAACTATCACCAGAGATTACTACAAAGAATATGGGCAAGATATGGTAAACTGGGAGGAAGCTCAAAAGTTCTCTCTGTGTCCCATTGTCTCTGTATGTCATGCCAAACATTTGTTTACCAAACATTTGCTCTTCCCGTCTTCCTATACACTGTTTTCCTTCCTTTCTCAGATCCCTATCTTCTCCTTAGCTCAGAACGGCACATAAACCTTAACTGTCTGACTACTTGTAGGTCTCATACTCATATGGGGCTCCTCTATATGTAACTAGTTTTTCTCCCGTTAATTTGTCTTTATCAATTTACCAACCAAAGAACCTGTCACAGTAGAGAAAAAAATTTCCTTCCCCACACATCCAATGAACATTTATTGACAGCCTTATCTTGGATGCTATAGGAGATATAAAGTGAATAAATAAAGTATGATCTTTTCAGTAGAAAGTAAGAAATCAAGCATGGAGATGGGAAGACCAGTTTGATGACTGCAATTGTTCAAGCAAATTTGCAAAGGACTTAAACTAGGAAATGAGAGTTCCAAAGAGTAGAAGAGACAATGAATTAGTAGAATGTATTAAACTTGACTGGCTCAGTCAGTAGAGCATGTGACTCTTAATCTCAGGGTCATGAGTTCCATACCGATGTTGGAGGTAGGTTTAATTTAAAACAAACAAACAAATAAAAAAAACTTGAATGATGAATATGATTTGAGGTATAGAGTGGATAAGAAGGCAGAGCTGAATTTCAGGTTTATAGCCTGGTGTGAGAAGGAACTGGTTGGATACATGATAATGAGCTTGAAGAACCAGCAGAACCTTTACAATAGCCTGCAATTGAACATGTTGTTCTGGAACTCTGGGAAGAATAGTTAAGTCTATTCAACAAGTCTACTGCCCCACTGTCCTAAGTGAGGAGGACTGAACAGGATATAGAAGTTATCAAAATAAGTCTTGTGCTGACCTGATTACATGATAGACATGCAAATCTGTACCTTAGTTGTCTCATTTGCAAGATAAGAATGGCAACATTTATCCAAAGCTCCTAGAAATCTCGGCACTGTGAAGTCATGGGGAGCACTTGAGATGCTTATGAGAAGCCCCTGAGACTTTTGGTGGGTCTTTCTTTTTGGATTTTGCCTGTATAGATTGATGTACTAGAATAAGTAGATTCATAAGGAATTGCTGATTTTCTGCCATGCTGACCTACAAAAATGGGCAATTTCCCATGGTTTGCTTGAACCATGCTGTGCAGTGCAGAATACTTAAAACAGGATTTTATGAAAATGATAACATTGCTTTCCAAATCTGTTGGAGTAGCCATTGTTCCCAGAAGGCTATTATCTAATTTTATCACTGAACTCAAAGAGAGAGATGGTATAAGACTTCATTTGCATTTGAATAAATATTATGATTATAACAGATGGTTTGCTGTGATGAAAAAATTTTGTCTACATTTGTAATTATAACATTCATATTGCATTTTACAGTTTACAAAGAGTTTCTATCTATACTTTCTTATCTTACATTCACAACGATGCCGTGAGATACACAATGCCAATCGAATTATACCCTTTTTATAGGTGATGAAACAGGCTCAGAGGGATTTATTCATCAGCCAGGTTTTAAGTAGTAGACTTGAACCCAGGTCTAGAGATCCACGTGGAACAAATTAGAAATAATGATAAATATATACATTACACAAATATAGTTTTACATAATATTTTTATAAGAAGTTAGCTATTTTATGCTAATCTGGAGGTATTTTGGCCTTTGTGTTGAGTATATTTTGAAATTTAAAATTAATTTACTTTTGTATGGGGAGGAGGAGTAAGGAGGCCAGATATTGTTCTGAAATAACTTTTTTTTTCTTTTTTGGTGCTCCCCCTTCCTGAAGTAATTTCTTATTACCAGGCCTTTATTCTTTTGTTTAACTGGCTGAGCCACCCAGGTGCTCCAGGCCTTTATTCTTTTGTAACATCTTTGTTCTTCTTCTTCTTCTTCTTCTTTTTTTTTTTGCAAATAGTTTATTGTCAAATTGGTTTCCATATAACACCCAGTGCTCATCCCCACAAGTGCCCTCCTCCATGCCCATCACCCCCTCCCCCCAAATTCATCAGTCCTCAGTTTTTGTCAGCATTCAAGAGTCTCTCATGGTTTGCCTCTCTCCCTTTCCCCCACCATTTCTCCCCTTCTCCCCCATGGTCCTCAGTTAAGTTCCTCCTAATCCTCCTATACGTGCAGACATATGATATTTGTCCTTCTCTGCCTGACTTATTTCACTCAGCATAACACACTCAAGGTCCATCCATGTTGCTACACATGGCCAGATTTCATTGTTTCTCATTGCCATGTAGTATTCCATAGTATAGATAAACCACATCTTCTGGATCCATTCGTCCGTTGATGAACACTTAGGCTCTTTCCATGTTTTAACTATTGTTGAGAGTGCTGCTATGAACCATCTTTGTTCTTCTTAATGAAAGACTGACAAAGACTTTCCTTGACCAAACTTTAGTTTGACTAGGTTTAACTAGGCCTTGATCATTGGGCTTCTGTGTCCATCTCTGTATCACCCAATTTTTTTAAGTTTGTTTATTTATTTTGAGAGAGAGAGAGACAGAGCACGTGAGCAGGGGAGGGGCAGAGAGAGATGAGAGAGAATCCCAAGCAGGCTCCATGCTGTCAGTACAGAGCCCAATGCAGGCCTCAAACTCACAAACTGAGAGATCATGACCTGAGCTGAAACTAAGAGTTGGACACTTAACAGACTGAACCACCCAGATGCCCCTGTATGGCCAAATTTTAGGAAGAATTCTGCAAAGCCAGTTTAGAGAAAGTCCCCCACTGTTGATATCTGATCACATGGCCCTGCCTTCAGCAAGAATCATATGAAGTCAGTTTAGCCAGAATCCCTCCTTACCCCTGATTACCCTCTTAGTAATTTTCCATCCCCTGACCCCTCCCATCCCCTACCTATAAACAGATGATTTATAGGTAAATTCTCAGTTGATCATGCTGTATTTAGAACTGTGTCCAGTTCTATATTGAGGTCTCTTTTCCCCTACAATAGTTCCTGAGTAAAACCTGTTCATACTGACTGAACTGCCTGGCTCTGATTTCTTTTAACAAGACACTCAGAAGTGATTTCTGCTTTTCTCATTTATTGTAATGGTAGACTCAATGGCCAATTAAAGCAGAAAAGCCCAGCTGCTGTTTTCCTATTACCAGTTGAAAAGTGGAAGTTTCCTTAAAGAGGCTTACAAGGAATTTCCTGAGTGTTTTTCAATTTGGAAGGATGAGCGCTTGAAGACTATTGCATGACAACAAGGCGAAAGAAAAATAATCTCCATTGTCACTATCCAACCTTGGAGTAATCTCCATTCCTTTCCGAACCTCAGTTTTTTCATTCATAGAAATAAGGATGCTTGATGAGATCCACAGTGTTCAGACTTTTGGGTTTCCAAAATAAAAATTGGAGGTGGTAGGAGACAGCAGCCACAGGATTGCCATTTTTTTTTATTTTGACAAATAAGAATTTTTTAGACATTTTTAAAATCAGCTTATGTATTTTTTAAAATACTGCTTATATATTTTTGAGAGAGAGAGAGAGAGCAAGCAGGGTAGGAGCAGAGAGAGAGGGAGAGAGAGAATCCCAAGCAGGCTCTATACTGTCAGCGTGTCCGATGTGGGCTTCAGACTAACAAACCACAAGATTATGACCTGAACCGATCAAGAGTGGGATGCTTAACTGACTGAGCCACCCAGGCACCCCAACAAATAAGAACTTTCAAAAAACCAATGTATCACCATTACTTTATATGGTAACCCTAAATAAAGTATGTTGGATATAATCTAAGAGATTTCCCCCCAAAATGACAGTTACAAACCTTACTCCAACATTTTCACTAGAGACCAGAGAAAACTTGGTTATGGACCTGGCACAGGTGAAAATCAAGACACCAGAGATGCTCCTGTATCCTTCTCATAGGTTCTAGAACACGCTACCCCAAAATATGGTTCTTGGGCATATTCAATATTCTAAGCTGAAAGAATTTGAGAAATGGTAGGTTCAGGAAGGACTCTTTGACCCCCCTCTATTCCCCTGAAGCAGTCATTAGATCTCTGTGAGAAGTGCCCTCCCTACACTCAGGTGAAAGGAACATCATCATCTCTGGAGATGGAGGGATGCCAGAGGAATCCAAACAGGCCTTGCTAAGTTTTCCCCAGTTTACTACCCTTACCTCACACCCTTTTGTTCTATCACAGTTTTCCATGACTTTCTACTCTTTGTCAGACCTAGTACAAAAACTCTCAGGCTTAATTGTGCTTCTTCAGATCTTTATTTCCTTATGAAGGTTCTAATGTCATGTAGAACTTATATAAAACAAATTTGCGACTTTTCTCTTGTTAATCTGTCTTTGTCAGTTTAATACTCAGGCCTAGTCAGGGACCCTAAGAAAGTTGAGGAAAAGCTTTTCCTCTCCTATACCTTCTATTTCTTTGTCACTAAGAGTCTAATGTATCCTGGATGGATCTTTGATAATAATCCCATGAGTTGATCATCAATGAACAGATAAGGAGGGTTTTTTGTTTTTGTTTTTGTTTTTGTTTTTGTCCAAAGCATTTCAACAACATCTAAGTGTTGACAAGAGATGCCAGCTTCAGAATTAGAATTAGTATTAGGGACATCCTGAAGGAAGTTTAGGACTTGTGTATCCCTGACCTCTCCCATTCTCTGTGACTCAAACGCTATCTGGAGTTTGCTATTATTTTTTCAGAAGAGTCCAGGCAAAGCAATGTGTGTGTGTGTAGCCTGGCCTGGAATAAAGTTTCTGTCGGTGAAAAAGCCACTTACTGCATAACTTCTGCTTCTTTTCTCAGGAAACTTAAAAACTCTAAGCCAGCCTCTGTTTTAATACAGATCAGGATAAGCTTAGAAGCAAAATTTCCTTGTGAGTCAGAGGCAAAGATTTAGGAAATAATTTGAATGTCATTCTCTTTAACTTGTTAACACTGTTCTTTAACTCAAAATTTTTGCTTTTAAAATGACTTTAAAAAAAAGTCTTAATGTTTATTTATTTTCGAGAGAGAGAGAGGCAGAGGTTGAGTTGGGGAGGGGCAGAGAAAGAGAGAGAGACACAGAATCTGAAGCAGGCTCCGAGCTGTCAGCACAGAGCCTGATGTGGGGCTCAAACCCACAGACCTCGAGATCGTGACCTGAGCCGAAGTCGAATGCTTAACCGACTGAACCACCCTGGTGGCCTTTAAAAATGTCTTTTTAAATTATACGTGTTTATTGTAGAAAATGTGGAAAAACATGAAGTAAAAATAACTCAGAATCCCACCACATGGCAGAGACAACCATAAAGATTTTAGTGGATATTCTTCCATTCTTTTTCTACAAATATGTATACACTTTTAAAAATTGGGATCAGATTTTATCTACTATTTTTAGTGCTCTTTTCATTTATAACATTTTGTAAGAAAAATATGATTTTTCATGATCATTTAGTATAAGTGTATCCTGTGAATGTACTTAAATCATTCTCTTGATTCTGGTTGTCTCAGTTTTTCAATATCATATAAAAAGCTGTTCTGAGTATTCTTTACTCATGCCCCTATTTTTTTCCCCTAGGATAAATGCTCCTGGAAGAATGATAAATCAGAGGGTATGTATATTTATAAGAAATCTGATGCAAATTCCTCACCAAAAAGGGTATTCCTACAAGTAATGTTAAAAAGTTCCCATTTGCGGGTGCCTGGGCGGCACAGTCCATTAAGCATCTGACTTCGGCTCAGGTCATGATCTGGTGGTCTGGGTGTTTGTGTTGGGCTCTGTGCTGGCAGCTCAGAGCCTGGAGCCTGCTTCAGATTCTGTGTCTCATTCTCTCTCTGCCCCCCCCATCTCAAAAAATAAATAAAAACATTAAAATAAATAAATAAATAAAAAGCCTGTTTGGGGGCACTTGCCTGGCTCAGTCAGAAGAGCAGGTGACTCTTCATTTCAGGGTCAGGGGTTTAAGCCCCACATCTGGTGTAGAGATTACTAAAATTACTAAAATGAATGAATGAATGAATGAAGAAATAAATAATTAAAAAATTTTTGTTTATCTTTTTATTTTTTAATGTTTATTTTTGAGAGAGAGACACACACACAGAGTGTGAATGGGGAGGGGCAGAGAGAGAGAGGGAGACAGAGTCTGAAATGGGCTCCAGGCTCTGAGTGGTCAAAACAGAGCCTGACGCAGAGCTTGAACCCTCAAACTACGAGATCATGACCTGAGCCGAAGTCAGATGCTTAACTGACTGAGCCACCCAGGAGCCTCCCCCGCCAGATTTTTTTATTTTTGAGAGAGAGACAGAGCACACATCGGGGAGGGACAGAGAGAGAGGGAGACACAGAATCTGACACAGGCTCCAGGCTCTGAGTTGTCAGCAGAGAGCCCGACAGGGGCCTCGAACCCATGAACCACGAGATCATGACCTGAGCCTAAGTCGAACACTCAACCGACTGAGCCACCCAGACGCCCCAAATTTAAGATGTTATTTTAATAGCCTCCATAAAATGTAAAATATACATATAGTTTATTATTTGGTCCCCCCCATATCCATGTTGTTACTATTATTCTTACTAAAATTGATTCTTAGTATAGTTACAGCCTATTTGATATTCACCAAACTAGTTCATCTTTCCTTCATTTTCTCTGGGTTAAATATTACGTTCAAATTTCAAGAGAGACTAAACACATTATATCGAAATGAGCAATATTCCTAATTATCATTGCTGGGTTCTTAAATATGGTGAATTTCTGATAACATAAAAAAATGAAATAAAAAAAGCAAGAGAAACTTTGTCAAATATCATGTAGTTTCAGCAGTAACTATTTTAGTTATGATCATTTTCACAGAACAAGTGATTTTCAGCTAGAGGGTTCCCTCACTGTTCCAGACAAAAATGTGTATTAAGTAGGATCTCAAGTTCAGTTCTCAGAAGGGTTTTGCTTAGCAACCTCCCAAGCTATATTAATTGAGAATGAATGTGAAGAGTGTCAGTGTCTCTCAGGTTACTTCTAATATTTCTTTCCTTTCTCTACTTGGCTTTCTAGTTCTACCTTCATGTTATTTTTCTTGTCTTTTAACTTTTCAACAACTAATTTCTATGCACTTCTCTTCTTTGTAAGTCCCCCAGACTTGGTGAGATGATAAGGATTCCTGCTTCAAAGATGATTATAAAGTAGAACCAGTGCTATGCAGGCTAATGTTTGCATGCAAAACAATTTTGAGTATCAAGGTCACAGACAAAGGGCACTACTCCAAATCGAGAAGAAAACAGAGTGTGCTTGGCACAAACTGTAACTGAACCTTGGTCTTTGCTTCAGGCAAATGCCTTCACTTGCATCCATCCTGGTATCACAGTCTGCTCTTGGTCATAGCCAATGAAAGTTTGCTGCTAATTTAACACAAATAACTAAGGTGGTTCCCTAGATCTCACTTGAAGTGTAACTTGTTCCTATTTTATTAATATCTTTTTTTAAAATATTTTTATTATTTCTAGGAGAAAGAGAGAGAGACAGCGTGAGCAGGGGAGGGTCAGAGAGAGAGGGAGACACAGACTCCGAAGTAGGCTCCAGGCTCTGAGCTAGCAGTCAGCACAGAGCCCGACGCGGGGCTCGAACCCACGAACGTGAGATCATGACCTAAGCGAAAGTCGGACGCTTAACCGACTAAGCCACCCAGGCGCCCCTAATATCTTAAAATAGTAGTAAAGAATTGGGTTTTTCGATTTTCCTATCCAAGAACTAACAAGGCCCACCCCTGCTTAACTTCTGAGGTCAGGCATGTTCAGGGAGTTATATCCATGGATAGGTTTTTCCATTCTCATCCAGCAAAATCCACCACAGTGGGCTCCACAGAAAAGATCACTAAGTGGACACCCAACCCTACATTTCACTGCCAAACAAATATAAACATGTTAGAAAATATGGGAATATTTATTATATCACTTTTCTTAGGTTGCTGCCCCATAGCAAGAGTAGTGCTTCTCAAGTTTAGGGTATGGAAAGTCATCTGGGGGTGCTGATTAAACTGTAGATTCCTTGGCCCCAAATGCAGAGATTATAATTTGGTAGGTCTCAAGTGGGGTGTAGGAATCTCTGAGTTTACCAGGTATCTTAACCAATTCAGATGCAGGTGATCAGAAACACTAGTTTGGGGCTTTTACTATTCACCTGAAAGCCAACCATTCTTATGGTCCTAATACCAGCCAATTATTTTTAAATCCTTTTAGTTTCTCCATTTTCAAAACTGACAAGTAAAACTTGACCAACCCAATTCCTTGGGGCTACATAAAGTTGAGCACAATTATGATGGCATTTATCCCAGAAGATAGATACTAATAGGTTGAACAAAAAGAGCTGCCTATTTCAAATGAATGAGTACTTAAAATAACAATGACGTACAAATAAGAAACCAAAACCAACATAACTAGAGAATGGAGAAAAGCCCAAGAGAGGGAGGGTAATCCGTATGTAAGTAAACCTGAATCATATCTGCAAGATAAGGGTTCTCAGTCCTAACCTTAATATCCTCAAAGAGCAGAAAACTGTCGTAGACTGCACCTCCTTCTGAGGCCAATTTTTCGCTGGTGTGTGGACCCGCCCTGCTTCCTCTGGTGTGTCAGGCCTGATAACGTCCTAAGGAAAAATATAAGTCTTTGCTTTCCACCAACATCAGAAACTAGCCCAAATAAGAATAAATACAACCTATTTACCCCAATCAAAAATATAAAAAAATTAATAAGCAAAACATTTAGACTAGTGGTTATTTCTGTAGGGAGAAGAGAGCAGGATGAAACCAGAGAGAAGCACACAGGCAGGCTTCTAAGTTACAGGCAGTGTTTTCTTTCTTAAGTTGGAAGTGGATACTCAGCTGTCCATTTTACTGCTAATCTTTAAGTTGTTCATTTACGCTTTATACAAGTTTTTTATTTGACATAAATCACCTTAAAATATTTTTAAGGGAAGTTTTATTTTTTTTTAATTTTACTTAAAATTTTTTTTGCTTTGGGGTGCCTGGGTGGCTCAGTCGGTGGAGCGTGGCTCAGGTCATGATCTCACAGTTCATGGGTTCGAGCCCCGCATCAGGCTCTGTGCTGACAGCTAGCTCAGAGCCTGGAGCCGGTTTCAGATTCTGTCTCCCTCTCTCTCTGACCCTCCCCTGCTCACGCTGTCTCCCTCTCTCTCAGAAATAAATAAAACATTAAAAAAAATTTTTTTTTTGTTTAAGTTTATTTATTTTGAGAGAAAGACAGAGTGCTAGCGGGGGTGGGGCAGAGAGAGGGAAGGACAGAGAGACACAGAATCTGAAGCAGGCTTCAGGCTCTGAGCTGTCAGCACAGAGCCCAAAATGGGGCTCAAACTCACAAACTTTGAGATCATGACCTGAGCTGAAGTCAGACACTCAACAGACTGAACCAACCAGGAGCGTCTATTTTACTTTGTTTGTTTATTTATTTTGAGAGGGAGAGAGTGCATGAGCCTGAGTGGGGGAGGGGCAGAGAGGGAATCCCAAGCAGGATCCATGCTGTCACCACAGGACTCTATGTGGGGCTTGAACTCAGGAACCATGAGATCATGACCTGAGCAGAAGGCAAGAACCCAGTGCTCAACTGACTGAGCCACCCAATCACCCTAATTTTTTTTATTTCTTAAAATTTTTTTTATTATTACTTTTTAGTGTTTATTTATTTTTGAGAGAGAGAAAGACAGAGAGAGAGCAGGGGAGAGGCAGAGAGAGAGAGAGAGAGACATAGAACCCCAAGCAGGCTCTAGGCTCTGAGTTGTCAGTGCAGAGCCCCCAACTCCTGCTCGAACTCACAAACCCTGAGATCATAACCTGAGTGAAAGTCAGATGATTAACTTACTGAGCCACCAAGGTGCCCCTTTTATTTTTTAATCTCTACCCTCAACGTGGAGCTCAAACTCAGGATCCTGAGATCAAGAGTCAGGGGCACGTGAGTTTGAGTTTGAGCCCCACATCAGGCTCGCTGTTGTCAACCTCCTGCTTTGGATCATCCATCCCCCCCCCTCTCTCGGCCCCTCCCTATACCCCCTTAATAATTTTTTTTAATTAGAAATAAAAAAGTCATATGCTCTATTGATTAGGCCAGCCAGGTGCCCCTAATCACCTTAAAATTTTTTTAACATTTTATACTAAAAAAGCTATATTTTACCATTTAGTGTTATTTATAACAACAACAGCATAAACAGGAAGCCTCCCTTTGAAATGGTTTAAGTGAATGTTGGTGGGGGGGGGTGAAAGGAGATGAGGAAAAATACAAAAAAAAAAGTGAACATTGGTTCAACCATATGCTGAATGGAAGATTATTCAGTTACTTAAAATATGTTTATGTAGCATCGTGGGGAAAAAAGCTTGTGGTAAGTTACCAAAAAAAGTCATGTGACAAAAATCCTGTAACTGGATGATTATAACCATGTAGAATAGTTCAAACAATAAGAAAGGATGCTACTATGATACTGTGATTGTTTTCAGCAACAGGGATTGTGTTTTCCCCTTGGTTTGTTTCTTTAATTTTCTTTAGTGTGGGTATGCTGTTATTAATAAGACTTTTTATTACAAGAAGAGAAAAGATTTTCCCAGGAAGCCTTATTTGGTTCAACTGTAAATTAACGTGACCAGAAATTGCACTGGTGTCTAAGGTTTTACACAGAAGAAAGTTTTCATGTAAAACAATAGAAAGTAAGAAAACAAAATCTTTCCCCCAGATGTTTCTCAGAGGAGTCCCTCAGTCTCTGCGTCTCAGAGAACAAATGCCTTATGCTGATACAGTTGTTTGCCAAGAGTCGAGTTTCCTCTCCTTTTGGTTCCTGTTATTGGCCAGACTGCCTTTCCATCACCGACGACCTCCAGTATCTTGGTCACACACACCTCACAGCAAGAAGCTGACTAATCCTGATGCTGGGGCGGCTTATTAGGCAACCTTTCACACAGTGCCCATTGCTACCTATTGCACAATATATTTGACCAGGAATAATAAACGCCATGGTTTACATTTGACTCCAGTTGCGCTGTCAGTGCCAGCAGCTTAAGTGTGTAAACATCACCTACTGCCTTTAGAAAGACGCTGACATTATGTTCCAGGCTCCTTAATGTTGTGTAACATGAGAGAAGTGAGGAGGGTGGCGGGGTGGGGAGCCTATGAGTAAGAATTCAGAAGCAAATGACAATATTAATCACTTTCTGCCTGATTTCTTTTTTTTTTTTTTATGTTTTATTTATTTCTAGGAGAGAGAGAGAGAGACAGCGTGAGCAGGGGAGGGTCAGAGAGAGAGGGAGTCACAGACTGAAACAGGCTCCAGGCTCTGAGCTGGCAGTCAGCACAGAGCCCGACGCGGGGCTCGAACCCACGAACCGCGAGATCATGACCTAAGCGAAAGTCGGACGCTTAACCGACTAAGCAACCCAGGCACCCCCTTTCTGCCTGATTTCTGAAAGAAATGAAAAGCTGCCCACTTATGTGTTATAGCTACAAGTAAAGTTATTCTTAAGATTCAGAATTTAAAAACTAGAACAAGCAAACAAATCAGCACTCTAAATATATTTGTATTAATCCCTCAATGAGAAATAAGCACATCTCTGGGAGAAGAACATTGTTTCAGTGATGAAAACAGGTCATTGAGGAAAAGCAATTGCCCTCTTCTTAAAAATTGTGTTATAATTACATCAACATTACAATACAGAATGTGTTTGAAGAAAACACTTGAAAAGAACGTTCTATGTTTTGTTTATTGAGACTGCAAGCTGCCTCTTCAAAAACCGTGCAGTTATGCCAGGTTGGGGGGAGAGAAGGGGGAAAAAACCTAAAGGAGAGGAAAATAAAGATTTCAACTGTGATTTGTTCCTAGAAAAAAACATTCCCTTGCCCGGATTGTTAAGTATGTGGGAATATGCAGCACATATAGTTCAGTCCATTTTCTGAAGCTAGATTAGCTATTTTTAGAGTCTTTCATCTCCTTCATGTACACAGTGTGACAGTAACACTAATATGAAAGCCGTGTGCAAACTTTGTTTGCTAATAATCCAGACCACTATGACAGGACACAGGGTTCTTTAGCTAAAGAAAACAAGAATATCCACCCACAGCTTCTTTTGAGTATAAAAGAAAAGCAATATATATATATATACGTATATATGTATATATATGTATATATATATAAGTGTGTGTGTTTAAGTAGTGTAAGGCTAGCCGCCTTTTGATAAAGTAGGATCATAAGGAAAGTCAAGCAATGTGGGGTGCCTGGATGGCTCTGTCAGTTACACATCCAACTCTTGATTTTGGCTCAGGTCATCATTTCACGGTTCATGAGATTGAGCCCCACATGGGGCTCTGCACTGACAGCATGGAGCCTGCTTGGGATTCTCTCTCTGACCTTTTCCCATTCATGTGGGCACTCTCTCTCTCTCTCTCAAAATAAAAAGTAAACATTAGAAAAAGAGAGAGAGAGTTATACAATGGATAGTGAGATTGCAGTACAGTCAATCTGGCCACATTTCTTCGAGATTGAGGAGAAGGTAAATTCCTTAGAAAGAGTATCTTTGTATGATAGATCTGAATCAGGGGTGTCTGGCTGGCTCAGTTGGAAAAGCCTGTGATTCTTGATCTTGGGGTCATGAGTTTGAGCCCCACAGTGGGTGTAGACAAAAAAAATAAATAAACTTAAAAAATAAGGATCTGAATCATACCAGTACATAATAACCAGATCATCAACTTTAACTTGCTCTTCTATTAATATTTAAGAATTACCATGGTCAGAACCTATCAAGCAACAACACCTGGGTATGAAAGGTGTTTCCAACTTGGACTTGTTTCAACAGGAGCAAAAGGCCAAAACTCACCTTCTGTTTAATGAATCACCAACAATTACCTTATTGTTCTTATCAATCTCTGCTAAAATTCAATCCTTACATTAAATGTTTACAATGAAGAATTGTACCCTTGGCCCCTAAATAACAGGAAATATTTTCAACCTTATTTTACCACAGTTATTATCTTTTGAGTGGGACTTTGGAAAATGGCCAGAATGGATTTTATGGGTCATTGGACTGCATACTGTAAATGATGGTGATTCTAGCCCTTTAAAACTAATACCTGGCTTGTTCAAAGTTACTTCCAAGGTGAATACAATTGTTTTGTTTCCCAAAAACAAAACCAAAAACAATCCTGATAGGAATAACAGACCTCACACCCAGGAGAATAGGAGACTAAGACAACATTGCTTTTTTTTTCCCCCAGATTTATTTCAAATAGCTGGCTGATTCAGGTATTCCTGACCCCTTTCTTAGGCTATGACTAGATTTTTATTGATCTGTTCCATTGTTTTTTTTTTTTTTTTAGTTTCTATATCATTTGTTCTACTCTAATCTTTATTATTTCCTTCCTTCTGCTGTTCTTAGGTTTTGTTTGTTCTTTTTCTAGCTCCTTTAGATGTAAGGTTAGGTTGTCCATTTGAGATTTTTCTTGTTCCTTTATGTAGGCCTTTATTGTTATAAACTTCCCTCTAAGAACAGCTTTTGCTGGGTACTAAAGGTTTTGAACTGTTGTGAGCTATGACTAGATTTTCGAAATGTTTACCTGAGGAATAGGTATTTATGATATTGTTGACAGTATTCATGAGATCATTCGTTTAGTTATACTTTCTTTATAGAAATACAACAAGAAAGCAATTTGCAAGTTGAAGAATATTTATTTTATTTTAATTATTATTTCTTATTTTAGAGTGAGTGTGTGAGTGGGGGAGAGGGGGAGAGGAAGAGACAGACTCTTAAGCAGACTCCATGCTTAATGCAGAGCCTGATGTGGGGCTCAATCCCATGACCCTGGGATCATGACCTGAGCCAAAATCAAGAGCTGGATGCTCAACTGACTGAGCCAATCAGATGCCCCAAGTTGAAGAATTAAAAAAAAAATAACATATTGCAGGGGCATCTGGGTGGCTCAGTTGGTTAAGCGTCTGACTTTGGCTCAGGTCATGATCTCATGGTTGGTGGGTTTGAGCCCCACATCAGGCACTGTGCTGACAGCTTGGAGCCTGGAACCTGCTTTGGATTCCGTGTCCCCCTCTCTCTGTTCCTCCCCTGCTCGACTCTGTCCATCTCTCTCTAAAAAGTAAATGTTAAAAACAAGAAAATAAAAATAAATTAAAAAACATATTGTAAATAGCAATAGATTATCTGAAGTAGCTTTTATAATTTTTTAATAATTCCCAGTCATATTTTTCCTGTTGTTAGAATACCAGTCTATAATTTTATAAAAGATTTGGCCTTTCTTTCTTGACATCAACTGCTAGACTAGAATTACAAGAGAATGGTAGGACCTATGGTCCCTGGTAGGACCTATAATGGGGAGAATGGATACTTTTATTTTATTTTATTTTATTATTTATTTAAAATAGGATCTAGATGGGGCTTGAAATCACAACCCTGAGATCAAGACTCACATGCTCTACCAACTAAGCCGGTAAAGCACCCTGAAAGTAGATACATTTTAAGCTCCCAGTCAAGGGGTGCCTGTTGGCTCGGTTGGTTGAGTGTCAGACTTCAGCTCAGGTCATGATCTCACAGTTTGTGAGCTTGAGCCCTGCATCGGGCTTGCTGCTGTCAGCACAAAGCCTGCTTCACATCCTCTGTCTCTTTCTCTTTCTGCCCCTCTTCTGTGTTCTCTCTCTTTCTAAAAAAATAAATAAACATTAAAATAAATAAATAAACTACAGTCAAATACTGCCAGATGATATCCTCTCCATTTGTGAGTTAAAGGAATTGAAGCCTAGATACTGACTAAATGACTTAATCTAGATTACAAAATCAGTCAGTGAATGAAAAGCCATTAGTAGAGCTAGGACTATTGATTTAAAACTTAGTCTTTTCACTAAATCACATGCTTTAGATAATTACAGTATAAAAAACTATTGAAAGGGGAAAATATCCAAGGGAAAAAGCAGATACAAAGTTGAGTATTTTGAGAAGCTTTAATAACAGCCTAAAATAAGCCAGTATATGATGTGCAGAGCACTGGTAAAGGTAAGTACATAGGTAAACATAAAAGATAGTATAAATGTACTTTTGTTTGTTAACGCTTTTACTTTTACTTCTGATCTAACAGAAAGTGCATAAAGCAATGATTAAAAATTGAGTTGATGGGTATACAATATATAAAGATATAGTTTGTATGACAATAAATAGCACAAAGGGAAATAGAAAATAAAGCTATAGTGGAGTAACATTTTTGTATACTATCTCAATTAAGTTGATATTAATCCAAACTTGATTATTTTTAAATTAAGATGCTAATTGTAATCCTCAGGATGACCACTAAGAAAAGAGCTCAAAAATGTTTAGTAAAAGAAACAACAAAGGAGTTAAAACAATACACCAGAGAATAACTATCACAAAAGAAAGCAATAATGGAGAAATAGAGGGAAAAACCCTAAGATACACACAAAATAAGTAGCAAAATGGCAAATGTAAAATCTATGTCATTGATAATAACATAATTGGTAGTCCTTGGCAAAAGGACTAACTACTGCAATCAAAAGGCAGAAATACACAGAATGGATGAAAAAAAAAGTGATCCAACTATATATGTTCTCTACAAAAGACAAATTGTGGATTCAAAGCCACAAATGACCTGAAAGGAAAGGAAGGAAAAATACACAAAAGAGTATCCCAAAGAGAGCTTCAGTGGCTATACCAATATGCAAAATAGATCTTAAGACAAAAACTGTTACTAGAGCTAAAAAAGGATACATTATAATGATATGGGGCATCTTGGTGGCTCAGTCGGTTGAGTGTCTGGCTTCAGCTCAGGTCATGATCTTGCGGTCCGTGGGTTCGAGCCCCCATCAGGCTCTGTGCTGACAGCTCAGAGCCTGGAGCCTGCTTCGGATTCTGTGTTGTTCCCCTCCACCCCCCCACCCCGCTTCTTTCTGGCCCTCCCCCTCTTGTGCTGTCTTGCTCTGTCTCTCAAAAATAAACAAATGTTAAAAAAATTTTAAATAATGATAAAAGGGTTAATCTGTCATGAAGACATAACTATAAATATATATGCATCTAAAAGCAGAGCCTTGAACTACATGAAGTAAAAAGTAATAAAACTGAAGGGAGAAAAAGACAATTCGACAATAAAAAAGACCTCATTATTCTACTTTCAACAATGGCTAGAACAACCAGACAGATCATCAGCAAGGAAACAGAAGACTTGAACACTATTATAAATCAGTTAGACCCACCAGACATTCACCCAACAGAAGAAGAATGTACATGGAAAGTCTCCATGATTCAACAAAAAAAAGGACAAAACTTGTATACTGAAAAATACAAAATATCATTAAGAGATTAAGGAAGAACCAAATAAATGGAAAGACATCCTATGTTCATAAATTGGGAGACTTATTATTAAAATGGCAATACTTGCCAAAGTGATGTAAATATTCAGTGCAATCCCTATCAAAATCAGAGCTGTTGTTGTTATTGTTTTGTGTTTGTTTTTGCAACTGACAGCTGATCTTAAATTCATATGGAAATGCAGGGAACCTAGAATAGCCAAAGTGATCATGAAAAAGAACAAAGTTGGGGGTTCGCACTTCCTGATTTCAAAACATACTATAAAGCTACAGTAATCCAGCCAGGGTGGTATTGGAATAAGGACAGAATTCAGATCAATGAAACATAACTGAAAGTCCAGATAAATCTTTATATTTACAGTCAGTTGATTTTCAACAATGGTGGCAAGGAATTCATGGGAAAAGAATAGTGTTTACAAAAATGGGGCTGAGACAAATGGATATGCATGCACACACACACAAATGAGGCTGGATTTACATTCCACAATGTATACAAAAATTAAGTCAAAGTGGATCATAAACTTAATATAAGAATTTAAATTATAAAACTCTTAGATAAAAACATAAATGTAAATCTCCATGACCTTTAATTAGACAATGGTACCTTAAGTACTGAACACAGTAATAATAATAATATAATACATTTGACTTCATAAAAATTAAAAAAATTTGTGCTTCAAAGGACACCATTAAGAAATTGAAAAGGTGGGGCATCTGGGTGGCTCAGTCAGTTAAGCATCTGACTCTTCAATTTGGCTCAGGTCATGATCTCATGGTTCATGAGTTTGAGCCCCTCGTTGGGCTCCATGCTGAATGTGGAGACTGTTTGGAATTCTCTTTCCTCTCTCTCTTCCTCTCCCCTGCTCATGCTTTCTCTCTTTCTCAAAATAAATAAATAAACATTTAAAAAATAAAAGAGGGGCGCCTGGGTGGCGTAGTCGGCTAAGCGTCCGACTTTCGCTTAGGTCATGATCTCGCGGTTCGTGGGTTCGAGCCCCGCGTCGGGCTCTGTGCTGACTGCCGGCTCGGAGCCTGGAGCCTGTTTCAGTCTGTGACTCCCTCTCTCTCTGACCCTCCCCTGCTCACGCTGTCTCTCTCTCTCTCTCCTAGAAATAAATGGAACGTTAAAAAAAAAAATATTAAAAAAAAAAAATAAAAGAGAAAGTAATTGAAAAGGCAACCCATGGAACAGGAGAAAATATCTGCAAATTATTTATCTGACAAGGCACTTTTATCCAGTATATATAAAGAACTCTTACAAGAACTCAATGTAAAAATGGGTAAATTATTTTAATATATATTTCTCCAAAGGAGATATATGAACAGCCAACAAGTACATAAAAGACGCTCAACATTATTAGTCATTAGGGAACTGGAAATTAAAAAAAAAAAAACAGATAGTAACAAGCATAGAACCCTCATACACTGTTGGTGGGAACGTAAAATGGTACTGCTGCTTTGGAAAACATTTGGCAGTTCCTCTAAAAGCTAAACAACGTAGTTCAATAGTTCCATTCCTAGGTATATACACAAGAGAATTGAAGACACATATATCTACCAAAAATACTGTACATGAATGTCCATAGCAGCATTATTAATAAGTAATGGACAAATATCCATGAACTGATGAATTGAAAAAGAAAATGTGGTGTATCCATGCAATGGAATATTATTTAGCCATAAAAAGGAATGAAAGCTTTGATACATGCTATATGGATGAAACTTGAATGCATAATACTGAATGAAAGAAGCCAGATATAAAATACCATATACTATATGATACCTTTTATATGAAATATCCAGAGTGATAGATAGAGATAGAATCCATAGAGGTAGAAAGTAGATCAGTGGTTTCCAGAGACTGGGTCTTGTAATAACTGCTAATGGGTATGGGGTTTCCTTTTTTATTTTTTTAAATAAAAAAAAAAATTAATGTTTGCTTATTTTTGAGAGAGAGAGAGAGAGAGACTAGGAAACAAAGAGTGAGCAGAGCAGGGGCAGAGAGAGGCAAACATAGAACCCAAAGCAGGCTCCAGGCTCTGAGCTGTCAGCACAGAGCCTGGCTCAGAGCTCGAATTCATGAACCATTAGATCATGACCTAAGCCAAAGTCGCATACTTAACAGACTGAGCCACCCAGGCACCCCAGGGTCTCCTTTTCAAGGTGATGAAAATGTTCTGGAATTAGATAGTGGTAACTGATGAACAACTCTATGAATATACTAAAAACCACTGAACTCTACATGTTAAAAGGATAAACTTCATGATATATGAATTTTACTTCAATAAAGCTGTTACTGAAAGTTTATATATATGTAATTATATATTTATATTTATATAATATTTATATTATATTATATATATTATATATAAATAATAATATATAACATATATAATACATATATTATATTATGTATTATATACATTTATATATACATATTTATAATGTACACATGTACATATCTATATGTAAACTTCATAATGCATACATATATATGACCTATATATAAAATATAAACATATATGTATACATATGATATACACATCAGAAAATTGAATAGAAACCTAAAGAAACTGAACAATAATAAAAAAAAAACTTGCAATAATATAGTCATGATTGTGAAAGAAAAACTAGTATAGATAAATTTTCCTTGAAAACTTGAAAATTAACTGGTGGTTAATTTCCTTGGTCAAGAAACTTCCTGCCTTTTCTCTAGATATCTGAGCATATCCACATTCCCACATCAGAGATACATATATATAGTTTGCAGGTATTCTCANAGCTCGAATTCATGAACCATTAGATCATGACCTAAGCCAAAGTCGCATACTTAACAGACTGAGCCACCCAGGCACCCCAGGGTCTCCTTTTCAAGGTGATGAAAATGTTCTGGAATTAGATAGTGGTAACTGATGAACAACTCTATGAATATACTAAAAACCACTGAACTCTACATGTTAAAAGGATAAACTTCATGATATATGAATTTTACTTCAATAAAGCTGTTACTGAAAGTTTATATATATGTAATTATATATTTATATTTATATAATATTTATATNCATTGACATTTGTCTAGTAAGTCAATTTTCCGTGGGCTCCAAGTTTATGTTAAATTTTGATTTACCTTCTTAGGTCTTATAGACAAATAATCTATGGCAAATGACCTCTAGGGAAGTAAAAGATAATTTTGGTTTTGAATGACCTAGATGGATTTTTATCCTAAGCGGCTTTAGCTGATTAACTGCTCACCTCTCTAACTCTGCTAGACAGACACAGTGATCTCTGAGAGAATTTTAAGCAGCTAGTTTTCCTGGCTCTGGTTATCAAAACCTAGCCCTCAGACTTCTTTAGTTACCTGATAAAAGGGATAAAAAGCCATTTTACTCACACATGAATTTGGATAGTAATGGGAAGATGAATTTTGGACTTTGGTAAGAAGTGTGAAAAAGGCTTTAGGCTTGTTTAATGTCATATTAACTTCATAGTATTTAATAATATGATCATAATCTGTAATACATTTGATTCTATAAATGTTTATGTCCACAAAAAAAGGCCAGAGAAATGTTATCAAAAAGTTAATAATAATAACCTCAACATGGTGATTATTTTTTCTTTTACTCTGTCACAATTTTCCAATTTTTCCACAATTAATGCATCACATTAAAGTAATTTTTTAAAAAAAACTTTTTGGTGTTTATTTTTGAGAGCAAGAGAGACAGACTGCGAGTTGGGGAGGGGCAGAGAGAGACAGAGACACAGAATCCCAAGTAGATTCCAGACTCTGAGCTGTCAGCACAGGGCTTGACATGGGGCTCGAACCCATGAACCGTGCTAGATCATGAGCTGAGCAGAAGTTGGATGCTTAACTGGCCCCTAAAGTACTTTTTTAATTGCAAAAGTGATTGTAAAAAAAAATCCAAACATTGAAAAAGGATATATAAAAAAATTAAAGTCCTCTCCTTTATTACATTTCTTTGAATCTACTTTTCAGAGGCAATCACTTAATATTTTGATGTACATTCTTTTAAACCTCTCCCTTAATATTTATTCAAAGTATATATAGAGTTTTTAAAATTTATTTTTTAAATAGTTTATTGTCAAGTTGGTTTCCATATAACACCCAGTGCTCATCCCCACAAGTGCCCTCCTCCATGCCCATCACCCCCTATATAGAGTTTTAAAATGGGATCTGACAAAATACCAAGAATGTTTTTCACAGAAGTAGAACAAGTAATCCTAAAATTTGTATGGCACCACAAAAGGCCCCAAAGAGTCAAAACACTCTTGGAAAAAACCCCACAAAAGCTGGAGGTATCAGAATTCTAGATTTCAAGTTATATTACAAAGCTATAGTAAACAAAATAGTATGATACTGGCAAAAAAAAAAAAAAAAGTAGACACATCAATCAATGGAATGGGATAGAAAGCCCAGAAACAAACCCATGATTATATGGTCACTTAATCTTTGATGAACGAGGCAAGAATATGTAATGGGAAAAGATGATGTCTTCAACAAATAATGTTGGGAAAACTGGACAGCTACATGCAAAAGAATGAAGCTGGACCACTTTCTTTTTTTTTTTAATTTATTTCTGAGAGACAGAGAGACAGCATGAGTGGGGGAGGGTCAGAGAGAGAGGAAGACACAGAATAGGAAGCAGGCTCCAGGCTCTGAGCTGTCAGCATAGAGCCCGACGCGGGGCTTGAACCCACAAACCATGAGATCATGACCTGAGCCAAAGTCAGATGCTTAACTGACTGAGCCACCCAGGCGCCCTTGGACCACTTTCGTATACCGCACACAAAAATAAACTCAAAATGGATTAGAGACGTAAATGTGAGACCTGAAATCATAAAAATCCTAGAAGAGGGGCACCTGGGTGGCTTAGTCGGTTAAGCGGCCGACTTTCGCTTAGGTCATGATCTCGCGGTTCGTGGGTTCGAGCCCCGCGTCGGGCTCTGTGCTGACTGCCAGCTCAGAGCCTGGAGTCAATTTCAGAGTCTGTATCTCTCTCTCTCTCTCTGACCCTCCCCTGCTCACGCTGTCTCTCTCTCTCTCTCTCCTAGAAATTAAAAAAAAAAAAAAAAAAGAATGAAAGAAAGCTGCTTTGGAAGTTGAGGGAGCAAGGCACTATGACTTTAGCTTACTGCAAACTCTGAGCAAGCCCAAAGAGTGATGTGATTACCACCGTTCCAAGCCAATGCAACAAAGAATGCACCCCTCTATTCTGGTCTTTCCTCATCTGTAGCACTGTTTTAGGCTTAGGAATCAATAAATGAAGATAGAGAAGCTGGAACTTACCCAAGGAGGGTAAAGCAGTTAAAGGGACTGGACTTGCTTTGCCTGGAGAAGAGAGTACATGGGAACATGAGTGTTGTCTTCAATTGTTTCATGACCTATCTTATGGAACAGGGAACCGACCTAGCATGCCACAAAAGAGAGCGGAACTAATAATACAATAATATTAGTAGCTGGTACTTTTGAGTATTTAATATACGATATGCATTTTACATGCATTATCTTATTTAATATAATGATTCAATAAAGGGTTAGTTTCTGTTATCATCTTGATCTTACAGATCAGTAATACATAGCTCAGAAAGACCAATGTCACACAGATAGTAGGCCAAGTAGTTAATACCAATAATGAAGTAATACTTGTAATACATTTAGAAGAGTGTTAGAACATGATAAGTGTCCAATAAAAATCTAGCTACAATAAGTATTACTATAATTATAGTTAAATATTATTATTATTGTATTGACTTAGGCCAATGGCTCTATGCTGTGGCTACACATTAGAGTCTTTCAGTGATGTGAAAGTATTGATGGTTGGATCCTACCTTCAGAAATTCTGACTGATGTGGTCTGAAATACAGTGTGGGCATTTGACATTTTATTTTATTAATTAATTTAATTTAATTTATCTGTTTTTGTAAATATTTTATTTTTAAATAATCTCGATACCCAACATGGGTCTCGAACCTACAATCCTCAGATCAAGAGTTGCATGCTCCACCAACTCAGCCAGCCAGGTGCCCCCAAGAACTCTTAAAATTCAACAATGAGTAAATGAATAATCCAATTTGAAAATGGGCCACAGATCTGAACAGATACCTCACCAAAGAAGATACACACATGGCCAAAAAGTATATGAAAAGATGCCCAATATGATGTCATTAGGGAATTGCAAATTATTAATTAATTAATTAAAGTAGGCTCCATGCTTAATGTGGGGCTTTAACTCTTGACTCTGAGATCTAGAGTCACATACTCTACCAACTGAATCAGGCTGGTGCTCTGGGAACTTCAAAATAAACCAACAATATGATACCACTATATACCTATTAGAATGGGCAAAATCCAAAACAATAATACCAAATGCTGATGAGAATGTGGAGCAACAGGAACTCTCATTTATTATTTATGGGAATGCAAAAATGGTACAACTACTTTGGAAGACAGTTTGGTACTTATACACTTGATCTTAGCCAAAAGGCCGAGAAGCGATGACAGTTTGGTACTTCTAAAACTAAACATATTCTTACCATATGATCTAGAAATCATGCTCCTTGGTAGTTGCTCGAATGAGTTCAAAGCTTATATCCACATGAAAACCTGCACATGAAAAAAAAATTACACATGGATGTTTATAGCAGCTTTATTCACTATTGCCACAATTTGGAAGCATCCAAGATGTCCTTCGGTAGGTGGATAGATTAATAAACTATGGCACATCCAGACAACAGAATATTATTAAGTCCTAAAAGAAATGGGCTATTAAACCATGAAAAGACATGGAAGAAACTTAAATGCATATTACTAAGTGAAATAAGCCAATCCAAAATGGCTACATACTATATGATTCCAACTATTCCAACACTCTGGAAAAGGCAAAACTATGGACACAGTAAAAAGATTTGTGGTTGCCAGGGCTACAGGGGAGGGAGGGATGAATAGATGGAGCACAGGTGATTTTTAGGGCAGTGAAACTATTCTGTGTGATACTATAATGGTGAAAATGTGTCATGATACATTTATTTGTCAAAACCTATAGAATATACAACACTATGAGTGAATTCTAATGTAAACCATTGTAATGTAAACCATGGACTTTGAGTGATAATGATGTGGCAATGCAGATTCATTAACTGTAATAATTATTTGATGGTGAGGATTTTGATAGTGAGGAAGGTTGTGCATGTATAGGGGTAGGAGGAATATGGAAACTGTACTTTCTGGTCAATTTTGCTGTGAACTTAAAAAGGCTCTGAAAAAATAGTGTATTAAAAAAAAATAAAGGTAAAAAAAAGTTCCCCAAGTGAATCTAATGTGCAGCTAAGGTCCAGAACTATTGGCCTAGGTTCTTTGCATATATAAGCTCTTTCATTTCTTTAAAAAAGTTTTTTTAGGGGCGCCTGGGTGGCTTAGTTGGTTAAGCGTCCGACTTTCGCTTAGGTCATGATCTCGCGGTTCGTGCGTTCGAGCCCCGCGTCGCGCTCTGTGCTGACTGCCAGCTCGGAGCCTGAAGCTTGTGTCAGAGTCTGTGTCTCCCTCTCTTTCTGACCCTCCTCTGCTCACGCTGTCTCTCTCTCTCTCTCTCCTAGAAATAAATAAAAATATAAAAAAAATAAATAAATAAAAAAAGTTTTTTTAATGTTTATTTTTGGAAGAGAGAGAGCACGTGGCAAGGGGCAGAAAGAGAGACAGAGGATCTGAAGCAGGCTCTGTGCTGACAGCAGAGAGCCCGATGCAGGGTTCAAACTCATGAACTATTGATAACACAACCTGATCCAAAGTCTGCCATTTAACCAGCTGAGCCACCTAGGTGCTCCATTCTTCGATTCTTCTAACATCCATCTGATTAGGTAGATGTGGCTACCCTATTTTACACATGAAGAAACTGAAGTCTGGAAGGATTAAATAATTTACCAAGTTTACCAAGCAGTAAAATGGGAACTAGGTTTCACACACTGCTTGGCCAGCTCTCATGTGTATAGCCTTTTTACCTTACCACCTTTTAATAATTGGAGCTGGTAGATCAAAGTACAATGCATTGCCTCATAAAGTAATAATTTCCCAACACTGGAAATCTTATAGAAGAATCTGGATAACAAGTCGGGAATGGAAGAGTTTGCTACATTGTTTTGTTTTGTTTTTTTTTCAGCATGAGGGAAAGTAGAATAGGTCATCTTTAATATTCCTTTACACTCTCAAGAGTCAAAGAGTTGAAGGCCTATGTTTGAGAACTAGACCTGTTCTTTACCAGCTGTGAGACCTTGAGCAAGTCCCCCAATTTCTCTAATACTACTAATGCTAATACTGTTAGGTCATTTTTCATATATATTTCATATATATGAAAATATATGAATATTAAAATAATATAGGAGGATTAAATATTTTTTGTTAGTCTTTTGCTAACTGTAAAGCTTTATAGAAATCAATTTTATGTTTTCAATTTTTTTAATTTTCTGAAGTAAGCTACATGACCAAAGTGGGTTTGAACTCAGGACCCTGAGATCAAGAGTTGCATGCTCTACTGACTGAGTCAGCCTGGCACCCTTATGGAAATCAAATTTAGCTTGAGGATGGCTAATAATCCTAAAACCTACATCATATCACAGTGTTCCTTTGTTTAAAATGTCCAAGGGCTGCCCACTGCCCAAAGAACAAACTTCAGACTCCTTTGCATGGTGTATAAGACCTTTAGAAAATGAATTCACTTAATCTCAATGTTCTCTTTCTTCTACCCACTAACTTTACCCTAGGTTCCAGCCAAATTTAATCTTCTACTGTTTCAAAATGGCTACACTCCTTCAGAGTGACAGCGTCTCAGAAGTTGAGAAAAGCCAGGGACACTCCCATTTCCAGTTAATAGTTGAAGAAATGCCCCTATTATTTGTAGCATGTTTGAAACGTTTACATCTAATGATGCTTTTGATATATAAAATCTGTAATGCCATATAACTGTGTTATTCATAAGATAATATTTATTTTGAAAATTAATTCATAGTAATGTCAGTTGGTAGGATAAGAGTTTAAATCTGAATGATGAGATCTTCCGTTCTCAATCTGTGAATGGATCCCAGTAACTGTGGATATTTTGAAGATATTTCATAAAAGTGGGGCCTATGCCAAAAAGTGAGGAGCACTCTTTACACTTCTATGCTTCTCCATGTGGTCTTCCTAACGTCTGGCCCGCTCTAACTCAACATTTGAGATCTAGTTCACACATCATTTATAAAGCCTTCTGAGATACCATTACCTCCTTGATGTTCTCAGTGTATTTGACAATATTATGTGATAAGCACTACCATGGAGATGTACAAGGAAACTGTATTCACATCTGCCATCCCCTAAATTTTGTTTTTTAAAAAGTTTTGAAAATGTTTTTTATTTATTTCTGAGAGAGAGAGAGACAGCATGAGCAGAGGAGGGTCAGAGAAAGAGGGAGACACAGAATCCGAAGCAGCCTCCAGGCTCTGAGCTAGCTGAGAGTACGGAGCCTGATGCAGGGCTCAAACCCATGAACCGTGAGATCATGACCTGAGCCGAAGTTGTACGCTTAACCGACTGAGCCACCCAGGTGCCCCTCCTCCGCTAAACTTTTATAGTTTATAGAAGTTGAGGTCTGGGACTCACTGTGTCTTATACTGTGCCTGGCACATAGCAATTCCCAATGGCCATTATTTTTAAAATTTTTAAAATGTTTATTCATTTTTGAGAGAGACAGAGCATGAATGGGGAAAGGGCAGAGAGAGAGAGGGAGACATAGAATCTGAAGCAGGATCCAGGCTCTGAGCTGTCAGCACAGAGCCCGACATGGGGCTTGAACCCATGGACCGTGAGATCATATCCTGAGTCGAAGTCGGATGCTTAACCAACTGAGCCACCCAGGTGCCCTCCAATGGACATTATTCTTAGATTTTAACATCAAGGTGAAATATTACTATGTAAACATATGTTGGTTTCTTGGGACATATATTCAAGTATGTATGGTCAGTTGCCATCACAAGATCTTCTGTTTTCTTCAGGACTTTATTCTTTTACTTTAATGTTCTTGTTCATAGTTGAATTTAAAATAATTACAATAAAAGTCACAGTACTTTTTGGTAAGGTTTCTTTAAAGCTTACCAGTCGTTCATTTCGGGGTAGAAGTAGATGGTGCAAATAAAGATGGTGAAGGAATAAAGGAACATATACCTTAAAATTAAAGTAGCGGTGTTTAGCTGGTTCAGTAAGTAGAGCATGTGACTCTTGATCTCTGAGTTGCCAATTCTAGCCACATTATGGGTATAGAGATTACTTTAAAAAAAGTAAAATCTTAAAAAAAGACTTTAGCAAAGAGTAGTCTCTTCCAACTTTTCATTTTTTAAAGGTTTTTATTTATTTATATTGAGAGGGAGAAAGAGAGAGAGAGAGAGACAGAGAGAGAGAGAATCCCAAGCAGACTCTGCATTGTCAGTGCAGAGCTGGATGCTGGGCTCAAACTCACCAACCTGTGAGATGATGATCTGAGCCCAAACCAAGAGTATGATGCTTAACCAAATGAGCCACCCAGGCACCCCTCTTCTAACTTTTCTATTTTCTTAATAGCATAATCAATTTCCTAGCTTCCAAGTGCTCTCTGCAGGTTAAAAAAACCCAAAAAGCTAAATGAAGTCAATCATTTACATTCTGATATACCTTTTTAAAAAATAAATAAAAATATTTTTAGGATTTAGCTTTTCTNTGAGCCACCCAGATGCCCCAACTTTTCTCTATTCTTATTGCTCATAATAGGCCCTTTCTCCCACCAACAATGGAGGATTTCAGTAACCTCCCAGCCAATTTTCTTATCTAGGTAGCTCCTTTTAGCCATTCTATCAATCTAACACCTAATTCTTCTAGTTAGTGTTCTAATCCAAAACCTGTTACTCACCTGAGCTTAAATTTTGCATCTGGCATTCAAAGCCCTGCTTCCTTCGTCCCTTACCTTCTCTACCCTTCACTGCTTAATACAGATTCTTTGGGGCACTGTCCTTCTCTCCTTTGTCAGAAGATATCAGGCTTTGCTTGTATTCTTCCCCCTTCCTTGCACTGTCTATATTCCACCCATTCTTCAAGGTTCAGAAGAATGCTACTTCCTCCTTGAAGATTTTCCTGGCAGCTCCAAATCATGTTCATAGCTCCCAAAAAATTATTTGCTTGAGTCGTAGTTGTGATTTGAACTGTTAACAGGAGACCTAGGGATCATTACCTGTGACAGTGGGACATATGCCTATATATGTTTGAAGTGCAAATCTGTAATTTCCAAAATACTGGCTAAGCATATGCAGATTGTTTAAAAGGACACAAATACTATCATGTAATATTCATTTTTGTTTAAAAGATGAAAAGGGTAAAATAAAGTACGGGTTTGCTTATCTCACAAACCAAGGGGTTCAATTTCTTTTTAAAAACTATATTCACATTTCCAATTAACTACATCCTAAAAATCTCCAAAACATCTTATAAGGAGGCATATTTTTTCTTTCTTTTTTTTTTTTTTTAATTTTCAGTGTTTTATTTATTTATTTGTAGGAGAGAGAGAGACAGCGTGAGCAGGGGAGGGCCAGAGAGAGAGGGAGACACAGACTCCGAAACAGGCTCCAGGCTCTGAGCCGGCAGTCAGCACAGAGCCCGACGCGGGGCTCGAACCCACGAACCGCGAGATCATGACCTAAGCGAAAGTCGGACGCTCAACCGACTAAGCCACCCAGGCGCCCCGCGTATTTTATTTTCAAAGCATGTAAAACAAAACGTCTGAAAGGAAAAACCGTGGGTAATATACTTGAGATCACACCCCACAGGAAAGAGTCAAAAGCACACTCAGCGGCGCTGCTTACCCGGACGCCACTGAGCCTGAATTTACGGTTTTTGGAGCTCAGTTCTCTAATCATTGCGATGGAGATAATACTCGAAAATGTTTTCTTCCCAGGGTTGTTGGAAAGGTTTTCTTTCTCGTGAACTACGGAAGAGGTTCGTCTTCCAGAACCCCGGAGGGGTGCTTTTTCTCCCGCGATGCACTTCCGCGCGCGAGTAGGGGTGCCGGCCAGGGAGGAGGGGAGTTCGCGTCGGAGTGCGGGCTGCGGGGCCGGAGACGGCAGGGACAGGTTGGGCCACCGCTGTGACGCGCAGCGTGGGGGCCTAACAGCATGAGCACGCTAAGTGTGTAGGCACGGTGCAAAACAAGCTGAGCGTGCGTGCACCAGTGTGCGGGGGTGCTGGGAGCGTGCTCCCATTTGCCAGGGAAGCGTAAAGGCGCCAAGCCATGTGACCGAAAAGCGACTGCTGAAAAAGGAGTCGGAGGCCCGCGGGGCCAGAGCGTCCGGGTAGTGGCGTCCACGCATCCGGCAGCCCGGCGCCTCAGGTTGGCTCTCCTGCGCTGCCCGCCGACAGGTCTCCGCAGCGCCCCACGTGGCGGCCGGCGGTNCGCTCTCGCCCGACCCTCCTCCCTTCCCCCTCCGGGATCGCGATGGACGCGGCCTCCCCCAGCCGCCGCCGGCAGCACCGCGCGGGCCTCTGAGCTTCTGGCCTGAGCAGCCGCGTGCCGGGGACCGGACGTGCGCTGGGTGCAGCCGGTCGGGGGAACCTCTCGCTTCCCTGTCACCAGGTCCCCGCGGAGGAAGGGGAGGGACGAGGCGCGGCTTTTCCTGTGCCACTTGCCCGGCTCGACCTGCGCGGCCTGCGGCTTCCTGGTAACTCGAGGGCCGCGGCCGGGCCTGGCTCTGCCCGCGGCCTGCTTGGAGCTGGACGGGAGCGGTTTGGGACGACAAGCCCGGGTAAGAGCTTAAAGGACACGGAGGCGGGGGTGCCTTACGCGGTCGGAAGGGCCAGCCTGGGGTCCGGGGTCCGGGATGCCTGGCGGCGTGCCGGGAGCGAGACCCCAGCTCCGGTTGCGGTCGGCCGGGCTCCTGCGGGCTTACCCGCTTAGCCCCTTTGTTCCTTTCCCTCGGCCCTGCCCGAGCCGGAGCCCGGCTTGCCCGAGCCGGAGCCCGCGGCGAGCCCCCCTTGCCCTTGAGAAGGGTTCGCCGCCGGGTGGGCCGGGGACGTCCCCCGGAGCCTTGGAGTTCCGGGCGCCGCTCCCGAGAGACCCGCCGCCCTGCTCGGCCCGGCGGCCTGCTCTGGGCACTGAGGCTTGCTGCTTCTCCAGAACTTCCCCCTCCTAGACACAGGTAGCTAACTTAGCGGGGCTTAGTGCCGAGAAACCGGAGCGCGGTGCCTGCGCCTCCCGGCGCGGGGCTCGGCCTGGCCCGGGGTGTTGGGTCATTCCTTCTGGTCGCTGCCGTTGGGTGCCCCCCGTGATCCGCGGTTGGATTCACACACCTGCAGCTGGGGTACGTGGGATCCCAGGCTGTCCTCCCGTCAGGGCGCGTACAGGCTTTTGTAATGACTTGCCTTTTGGGCTGCTTCTCTATTTCATGTTTTTGTTTTTGTTTTGGTTTTAAACCAGCTGCCGCATTCTATGGAGAAAGAGGACCGATTGGCTTGTATTCTGATCCGTGAGGTGTTAGTCCATTGCATTTACTTTTAGCATTTCTTTTTTAAACTTTTAAGAATGGTTGCCAAGACTGCCAGAATTCTTAACCAAGCCTTTATTCATAGGTACATCTTGTATCTAATAATTGTTCCTATGTGGACATCTTAAGAAGCAGTAAGTAAATTCGGAAGTCAGCAGAATTTGTGGAATTGGACATAATTTTAAAGCAGAAGCTTAATTTGAAGGGGGATTGGATCAAAATGCTTAGAGTCTCCTCAAAATACCGAATCTAACTAACCCTTATCTGAAGATCAGTTTTGGGTGGAGGAGGGGAGAAGAAGTTTGCTGGAAAAAAAAAAAAAAGAACCTTTAGTAAGGTGTTCTTTGCCTTTTGGCACAGACATTGGTGATAGCAGTAGTGGGATCTGAAGCTTGTTTGACTGTGTTTGACAAAGACAGCTCTGGTTTCCAGTTAAGTAACAACCTACTTAAGCTTATACTGTTCTGCAAAACTTGTTTTTATTTAGTATGATATGTAAACATTAAACCTGAGGAGTAAGAAAAGTGGAAAAACTGCTTCAAAAGTACTCTCCCCAAACATACTACGAGTCTTTTCTAATTCCTAGGAGGACACTGGGAACATTTGGTTCTAGCTGATGTAAAAGAAAAAAATTTTAAACCCAAGCTGATCTGTCCTGGATATTTAAAGGACTTTTTCCTTTTCCTTTTTTAATTTAAGCAAAGAGGCTTTTAAAAAACCATGGCAGATGTGGATCCTGATACATTGTTGGAATGGCTACAGATGGGACAAGGAGATGAAAGGGACATGCAACTAATAGCCCTTGAACAGCTATGCATGCTGCTTTTGATGTCTGACAACGTGGATCGTTGTTTTGAAACGTAAGTACATCCCTTCATCATCTTCTTTTGGAGTTGCTCTGGTGACATCTGTTTTCAACCATTTGCTGACTTCACTTTGTGTAGAATTTTCTCTAGTGAGTTTTAAAATTAACTTTTTAAAAGTTTCTGCAGTTTTGCATTTATACTTTTCTGAGAAATAAAAATTAGTAGGTGAAGTAATTCTGTAATGATCATTGTGATGACACAAATGTATGTTTGTTGAATGAATAGGAATTAGGGAATACTAATTTTAACTTGATTCATTTTCAAAGTATGTTAGGAACTGGGAAAATACAAATACTTCTTTATAGGTGCTTGTTTCTGTACTAAGAAATTACCTTGAAGTAAAGAAGGAAATAGAAAAAATAATGAACATAGTTTCCAGTCTCCCCTTTCTTCATTAGTATTAACTCCTATGGCGTTGTACTTTTGTTAAAGCAGATGATTGTAAATTTCACTTTGGAGGGTTTAAATTGGATGTTACCCTTATAGCATATTTTTGGAACGGTAGAAACAGATTTTGAAGTTTTAGAGTTTAAACAATATTATTCATAGGTTTGAATGTAGAATTAGTGCAGAAATGTAAAGAAGAATTCATGATGAGATTGGCTATTAATGGTATGTTTTTGCCCTCGGGTGATAACTTGCCCAGTTAGATTAGCCATTCTTCTGAATACTGAACACATTTTGTTTTTACTGTTTATTCTATATTAATTATTTGAAATTTTGAATTCCAGTAGTAAGTAAATGAAAACTTAGTTGTTTTTTGTATTAGTTTTAATGCTAGTTTGAGGTAACTAGAAGATGTTTGAGATGTTGACTTAAAATTTGGTATAATTATTTTAATTTCTCTGGATGGCAGTGAAGGCTTTTATTACTAAATTGACAAAGTATTTTTAATTGTCTTCAATTTTGAATGAATAATAATAAAGAAAAATTAATAAACAAAAATAATTTTTGGTTGTAAATCTGATTAAAATGATAAGAATCTTAGGATAGAAGCCCTTGTAAATGAAGTTTCAAAATCAGTTTGTTAATGACCCATTCATGTCAAGTAGTTTTTGTTATTAACAAACTTTCTTATAATTTAGCCCCCCTGTTGACACTTGTTTTAGCAGGATTCACAGAACAGTGAAGTAGAATTTTGAATGTTTATAGATTTCATTAGAGCGTCTTTATTAACTTAAGAATTACTTTTGGAATTTTATTAAAACTTTTTTTTTTTTTTTCTTTTATTTTTTATTTATTTTGAGAGAAACAGAGACAGCACAGTTAGGGAGGGAGAGAGAGAAAGAGAGAGAATTCCAAGCACTCACAGTATGGAGCCTGATGTGGGGCTTGAACTCACAAATGGTGATCATGACCTGAGCCGAAACCAAGAGTTGGATGCTTAACCCACTGAGCCACCCAGGTGCTCCTAAAGAAAAAATTTTTTTAAGTTTATTTATTTTGAGAGAGTGAGCTTGTGCTTGCAGGTGGGGGAGGGGCAGAGAAAGAGGGAGAGAGAGAATCCCAAGCAGCTTTTTACTGTCAGACACTTAAGTGAGTGAACCACCCAAGCACCCCTAAAATTTTTTTTAAAGTTTATTTACTTTGAGATACAGAGTGGGAGGGAGAGTCCCAACCAGGCTCCATGTTTAGCATGGAGCCTGACAGAAGGCAGTATCCCACACCATGAGGTCACGACCTGAGCCAAAATCAAGAGTTTGATACTTAGCCGACTGATCCACCCAGATGCCCCACTCTTGGTATTTTAAAAAGTTATACTTGCAGGGTGCCTGGATGGCTTAGTTGGTTAAGTGTCCAACTTTGACTCAAGGTCCTAATCTCAGGGCTGGTGAGTTCAAGCCCCATGTCGGGCTCTGTGCTGATAGCTCAGAGTCTGGAGCCTGCTTGGGATTTTTAGTCTCCCTCTGTCTTTGCCCGCTCCCCCTGCTCACTCTGTTTCTCTGTCTCACAAATAAACATTCAAAAAAATAAAAATAAAAATAAATAAATAAAAAGTTATACTTGCCAGTGAAATTAACAGTTGTTTTGCATCTTCTCTTAGGTACTAATGTATAGAAATTTGTAATGGCATTTAAAAAAAGTTTTACCATATTAAAACAATTTTAAAGGAAACTTTTAAAATATAAAACTTATTCCTGTATAAAATTGTACCATCCTAACATAATTGTTATTTTTTTTCATTTTCCTTTCTAGACTTTATTTTATATTTGCTATAATGTAATTTTAAGAAAGAGGAAATTAAAGTCAGATGTGATTTACATTTTTTATTTACTAAGTAAAGATACAAGACTCTTTCAAATTGGAATGGTTACCCCGTTTCATGTGGCATACCAATCATTTGTCTACCTAAAAATGGATGTTTGATTAAATTGTGACAATTTAAAAAAAACAGCAACTTAGCTGTCTTCGTTCTTTAATCAGATTTTCTTGTCACAAGGAAAATTGTTTTGATTTCTTTAAACTAGAGAGGCAGCATGGTGAGGTGGAAAGAATGAGTTGTGGCATCAGAGATCTGGGTTCAGATGCTTGGATTCTTGGTCAGCTGCATGTAATTTAGCCTTTGAGAGCCTTTCTTTGTAAAATAGCAGTCCTCGTTCTTGTAGCCTCCTTGTGAGGATTAAACGAAAGAATGTAAATGAAAAGTGTTTTGGTTTTAGTGGGCTGCATACTAATATTATTAAATTTCTAATTTTGAATTTTATTTTGGGAGTTTATTTTGCAAAACAGATTGATTTTGGAGAGTCTTTTTAAATTCATTGCAACAGTCAACAAATAAGGTAGGGAAAAACAAGATGATGTGTATGTTTTGAATATTGGTGAAAATCTCCCACACCAACTTGATTTCATAAGATACTAGCAGAGAGTCCTTAGTTACATTGAATAAAACAAAAGGTATCTGTGTGTTCAGATATGTTTTTGACTTATTAGCTTGTATAAATCGTTATATGGCTGTTTAGTCAGGAAAGGCAGATTTTAAGTCTTTTTCTTTAATTTAGATTTTACATGACTCTCCTTTTTTTTGTACCAGCTTTGATGGTCTTTTTGAAGTTAAGGAATATACATTTCTGGTGAAACTGTGATACTTCTTTAAAAAAAAAAATTTTTTTTAATGTTAATTTACTTTTGAGAGAAAGACAAGAGACAGAGGCTTGAGTGTGGGAAGGACAGAGAGAGGGAGACACAGAATCAGAAGCAGGCTCCAGGCTCTGAACTGTCATCGCAGAGCCCGATGCGAGGCTCGAACTCACAGACCATGAGATCATGACACGAACTGAGAGCTGAAGTCAGACTGAGCCACTCAGGCGCCCTGTGATGTTTCTTATTAATGCCTAAACTTACAAAGTTATGCTCTAGAGAGTAAAATACAAGCTCAGGGTTAGGTTTTGCTTTCATTTGTGATGTTAGTGAGTTAAATTTAACACGTTACAAATGTAATAATAGTTAAGTGAATTACAAATGATTTTGCATTCACATTAAAATGGATGATTATTATACATACTGTTATAAGTAGGTTCATCCTGGGTTCTTGTAGATCCTGCCTACTGTATTTTCAGATAGTATAATTGAAAAGATCTTTATTAGGGGTAGAATCTAAGACCTCCCCAGATGATCTAGAAAATAGAATGTTATGGATACTACTTTTAGGTCTTACAAGGCTCTTTTTAAAAAAATAATCATTTTAGTTAATTACGAGGGCACAAAAGGATATAGAGTAAAAAGTCTCTTGCTCTCCTGCCTTCTGGCTAAGTTCAGTTCAGAGGCAACCACTGTTAAAGGTTTTCCTAGTGTATTCTTTGGGATCTCTCCAAAGACTGTCTTGATTCTGGATTCCATTTTTTTTTTTATTGTTTTATTTATTTCTTAGGAGAGAGAGAGAGAGAGACAGCGTGAGCAGGGGAGGGTCAGAGAGAGAGGGAGTCACAGACTGAAACAGGCTCCAGGCTCTGAGCTGGCAGTCAGCACAGAGCCCGACGTGGGGCTCGAACCCACGAACCGTGAGATCATGACCTAAGCAAAAGTCGGACGCTTAACTGACTAAGCCACCCAGGTGCCCCTTGATTCTGGATTCCAAAGTGGCTGAATACAGTGGTAAAAACCTTTGTGTATTTACAGGAAAAGATAAAAAATACCTACAACAGTGGCAAGGGCGTAACCTTTTAAATTGTCTTCCTACTTTATGTCAGATGTTAGAGATAGGGTGATGACCAAAACACATACGTCTCTGGTCTTATGATGCCTAGTAGTCTAGTAGGGAAGGCAGATATTAAATAATTAAAGAAATATAACTGTGGTTATAAATGGTGATAAATGTGATGAAGGAAAAGGCTAGGGTGCTATGACTGTATTTAGAAGGGACATGGACTTGGAGGGGTGGGAGTGGTCAGTGTGGCCTTTGAGGAAGTGGTTTTTCCTAGAGATACGAAGAATGAGAAAGAGTTTATGGGATAAAGTATGAAGAGGTGAGGTAGAAAGAAGGTTCCAAGAAGAGGTGATGTGTGAAGGATTTGAAATGGGTAAGAATGGTGTGATTGAGCAACTTAGAGAAAACTATTATGACTGGGACAAGGAAAGGTTTCTAGAGTGTTGTAGAAGGTAGAGGCTAGAAGGGATAGAGTCTTGTATATATTACAAATTTGTTTTATCTTAAGAGATAACAGTACTGTAGAAGACTATGATGTACTGTAAGAGTGACTGATGTGATTACGTTTGTCTTTCAGAAACATTAACTGCTCTAACGAGTGTAGAGGTGGAGAGAATAGAAAGAACAAATGCTTATAGACTTGGTAGATTATTATCCAGAGAAAGAGGTGTGTAGTAATAGAAGTAGAAAGAAGTGGATAGATTTGAGATAGATTTAGGGGGTAAATAGTCAGAACTTGTTGAATGATTGGATATGAGAGAGTGAGAAAGGAGGTATCTTGGATTATTCAGGTTACAATCGATGATGATGGCATTCATTGAGAGAGAACACTGAAAGCGTTTTGAGGGGCTAAGAACATGAGGTTGGATTTGGCCGGATTTTCATAGCTGCCTCTACATTCAGTTTGTTGCATTGTATTTTGATTGAAATGTATGAAAAAAAAAAATCCTCCGTAGAGGTAGTTGGAAAGGGAGGAATGTTGTAATGATTTTTTTTTTTTACATAATTAGGGATATTCTTTGACACCATACAAAACTGGACAAGTGATAGTTTCTTAAGTGTTAGTTACAATGTGGATTCTGAATCATGTCAATGAACTTTTTGTAGTCTGTTACATTAAAATTTATTGGTCTCTTGTACTTTGAGTGGATTTTTTGCCCATTTTAAAGCCTGTACAAGCATGCACTGGTTATTGATTTACTGAGCTATACAGATATTCTACATGTTAACATATGTCATTCTACAGTATCACAAACTCCTATTTGTTTAATGTGAATACTGATACCATCAGAAAAGTTTCAATATTGGGAAGCTGTCTCGTTCATGGTGGCAGATACAAGTTTTCCAAAATTGTCATTTTTGCTTGTGAGCTTTAATGTTATCATTGGCAATAAATACTGTCAGTTGTTTTCCTTGAAGAGGAAGGCTTACTTTGTTAGGTTTTGAGAAAATGTTTGTCAGATATCCAAGTCTGAATAATCATAGTTTGTCTGAAGTTCTTTCAAGTGAAAATGGTGTTGCGTGAAAAAAGTCAGCTCTCTAACAGTTACTCAAGTGCTTTCCCTTGACACAACCGATTCTTCAGGATGCAAAAGTGCTTTACATTTATTCCATTTTCTCAAGTGGTATATTAAAAAGATAGGTGTTTGTGGGTTGAGATTTAATAAAATAATTATTTTTGCTTCATCAGGGTTATTCTGTAATGAAACTGGCTCCCCCTGATCCTTCATGCTAGAGCTTGGCAGTGAAGAATCCAGTTACTAGTAGTACAGTTTAATGCCCCTACCTTGATTCATGCAGTTTCATCCACCATTGATTTTGCGTCATTAGTGTACATGTCAACACAGGAATAGAGTGATTCAAAAAGAGAAAGCACAGCTGTGTTGAATGTGGTAAGAGGTGAAGTAGGGTGAAAATTGAAGGTGTCTTTTAGCTACATTCTCAAGGGCATTGATCTTTTTTAAATTTTAATAGGTTTTTTAAATTTATTTTTGAAACAGAGAGAGCATGAGCGGGGAAGGGGCAGAGAGAGAGGGAGACACAGAATCTGAAACAGGCTCCAGGCTCTGAGCTGTCTGCACAGAACCCAATGGAGGGCTGGAACTCATGAACTGTGATATCAAGACCTGAGCCTAAGTCAGATGCTTAACCGACTGAGCCACCCAGGCGCCCTGATCTTTTTTTCTTTAAGTTTATTTATTTTGAGAGAGTATGGGCATGATTTGGGGAGGGGGAGAGAGGGAGTGACAGAATCCCAAGTGGGCTCTGCAGTGCCAGCATAGAGTCCAACATCGGGCTTGAATTCACAAACTGAGAAAACATGACCCAACTGAGGTCAACTTGGGCGCTTAAATGCTTAACTGACTGAGCCTCCCAGGCACTCCCTAAGGGCATTGATCTTACTGAGAGCTGAATGGAGTGGTGGTGAGGGGCCTCTTTGAATTGGTCCAGGAGTAAGTAGGATATGAAGAAATAGAGATGAGGAGTATGGAAAACTTTTTTGAAAAATTAGATTGGAATGGGTGTGTAGGGTTTTGTCTTCTTCTTCTTTTTTTTTTTTAAAGGGTTTTGTCTTCTAAAGGTTATAGAGGTAGGAGAGAGAATGGAATATCCAGTGTTTAGGATTCTGAGAAACTGGGAGAAAAGTAGCTTCTGTTAAGACCAGTGCTTTTTATATTTGTTTAAAAAATTTTTAAATTTTTATTATTATTATTTTTATTTCTGAGAGAGAGAGAGACAGTGTGAGCAGGGGAGGGTCAGAGAGATGGGGAGACGCAGAAACAGGCTGCAGGCTCTGAGCTGGCAGTCAGCACAGAGCCTGATGCGGGGCTTGAATCCACGAAACGTGAGATCATGACCTGAGCCGAAGTCAGACACTTAACTGACTGAGCCACCTAGGCACCCCTATTTTTTATTTTTTTATTTTTTAGATTTACATCCAAATTAGTTAGCATATAGTGCAACAATGATTTCAGGAGTAGATTCCTTAATGCCCCTTAACCCATTTAGCTGATTCCCCCTTCCACAGCCCTTCTAGTAACTCTCTGATTGTTCTCCATATTTAAGAGTCTTAATAAATTTTTGTCCCTCTCCCTGTTTTTATATTATTTTTTCTTCCCTTCCCTTATGTTTATCTGCTCAATATCTTAAAGTCTTCATATGAAGGACCAGTGCTTTCTAAACTTCAGTGTGCGTGATGTGAATCATCTGGGGATCTTGTTAAACTGCAAGTTATGATTCAGTTGGTTTGGTGTGCTGCCTAATAGTCTGCATTCCTAGTATGCTACCAGATAATGCTGAAGCTCTTGGTCAGAATACCTTAGTTTAGTAGCAAAGCTCTGATCAACTGGTGGAGAGATAAATTTTAGGTAGTGTTTTTGTTGTTGTAGAACAGGGAAGATAAAGTGCAGATGTTTTAGGTTTGATGTTAAAAAGTTGAAGGGATTTCTGTCTGATGACATCTGTTTTCTCCCTCAAGTAGGAGACTGAAAAGAGTGACAATATCTCGGATTGGTATGGGGAGATTATTATGCTCATATAGTGCTAGTAGCTTTATAACAGATACCTTGTCTCCAAGCTGACTGTACCCAGGGTTATAGTCTTAAAATATTCATGGTCTTTTCCCTCAGCTTTTTTGAGGTGTAAAGAGTCTTAAAATTCTGATTTGATTGTACTGCTTATTTTTATAAAATCTTTTGGGTCTTTACCTAATGGACAAAATTTAAATGCTGGTGTACTATTAGATACATAATAACTACCACTTTTGTTTTTCTGTTGCTAAGCATAGTGCCTGGTATACAATAGCTAATATCTAGAAACTGAACAAAATGAAGAAATTATATTGTGCTTGTTTCTCACTTATGCCTAAAATGCCTAAGTATTTATGGAGTCCTGAAATTAGTTAATAAGCATGCAAGAGGAGAAGCATTGTATTTTCCATAGTACAAACAGTGACAGCGACAATATATATTTTCCCTACCCTCCTGCATTTATGTACCTGCCTTTTCCATATTAACTCCTGTTTTCACCTACCCCATGGCAGAGTAATAGGGAAGCAGAATTACTTTTTTGATCAGCCTGCAGCTGATTCTTTCTTGAGTAGAGAATGTTCATGATTTCCAATACATGTAATCCTGGAAAGTTAAATAAGTAATTATTGTTTACAGAAATCAGCTGTTTATTTATATACTTTTTTCAGTGGACAGCAGAAAGGAGCTCTGGAAGATGAGAACCATTCTCTGAGGTTCTTAACCCTGGCTTCTGGGGGGGGGGGGGGGGGGTATGTGTCATAGATAATGATCTTCAGTGAGCTTTGGCTTATCAAAGTGTCTCCCACCTTAAAATGTAAAAAAACCCCCAACTCTTCTAGTTTATAGCAGTAGATAATGTATACTTTGTATACTTGTTGACTGTGTTATTAGACCTTTGAGTTCCTCAGAGCTTAGCACTGTCTTACTCATCTTTGTATCCTACCCCCCAACACTTAGCATAGCACTTGGCATAGAGAGTCATTCAATAGATATTTGTTGGATGAATTGCATTCAGATTTGTGTGTGTATTTTAATTGGAGAAAAGGAAATCTACGTATTGGAATTTTACTTCTTTTTCTTTGAGAGGGAAGGCCATAATTTTCAACTGCCATGCCAGGAGTTATTTTTAGTTAAGCAACACAGAGTCAAAGCTGAGAGCAGGGACAAAAATAAAATAAAAGATGAGGGGTGCCTGGGTGACTCGGTCAGATAAGTGTCTGACTCTGATTTTGGCTCAGGTCATGAATTCAGGTCACAGGATCGAGCCTCATGTGGGACTTTGTGCTGAATGCGGAGGCTGCTTAAGATTCTCTCTCACTGCCCCTCTCCCCTGCTCATGCTCTTTCTCTCTCTAAAATAAAATTTAAAAAATTAAGAAAGTAAAATAAAAGATGAAATGACTCAAAAGATGTTATTTATTATCTTTACAAAACCAAATTTATTAGACTTTTACAGCTAAGATTTAGTTTTATATAAAGGAAATGAAGAATTTACAGACCATATTCAGTAAAATATTGCCACTATACATAACTTCCTTTATTTTTTTTAAAGTTAAATTTTATATTGTAGTCTTCAGAAATCTTGGCCAAAATTCAAGTAATACAGTCTAGAAAAAGTATGGTATAATATAAAAACTATTACAATTCCCAAGGGACATTATTTCTCTTTGGAACCTCATGAAAACTTGTGTTGTTTTAATTTATCTCTGCTTTTCATCAGGGAAAGTTTCTGATGTCATTGAAGGTAGCATTTTGGAAACCATTGCTTAAATCTGAATTCATCTGAAGTTTCTTAATCTCATTTGTATGGTTTGATTGGTCTGACAGTTCCATATAGATGAGTAATCTTCATGTTTCCTAATTAAGAAACATAGACCTTTGGGTCTAAAGTTGGCATTATAGTATAGTACTATGTTTAATATACTGTATAAACACAATTTCTACCCATAAAGTAGGAGATAAATATTTAGCAAGTAAAATTTTGAAAAACTCTTTAATTGAGAATAAAATTGTGTTTCATACTTGTATACTTACAGTGCTATTCAAGGAGGGCTGCATGATCTTTATTTTTTTTTCTTAAATTTATTTAAATTATAGTTAAGTTTGAGTTTTGACAAATGCAGAACCATGTAACCACCACCACAATTGAATTGCATAACAGTTCCATCACCCTAAAATACTCCCTAGAGCTGTACCTTTGAAGTTAAATCCTTCCCCAACTCCAGTGCTTGACTTTCAGTAATTTGTTCTCTGATGCTATAGCTTTGTCTTTTTCACAGTGTCGTATATTGTGTAGCCTTTTGAATCTGGCTTCTTAAATGTAGTATATTGCATTTGAGAATCATCCATGTTGCTGTGTGTGTAATAGTTGCTTCCTTTCAGTTGCTGTGTAGTACTATTTTATGGATACAACCCAAAGGTGGTTTATCCATTTACCTCTTGAAGGTAAATGGTTTTCCTAGTTTTGATCATTATGACCAAAGTTGATATAAACCTGAGCATGTAGATTTCTGTGTAAATAGGAATTTTCATTTCTTCTGAAATTCTTAGAGAAAAATCTGACAAGACATAGAAATTCGGAAACTGATTTCAAAATTATATGGAGATGCAAAGGACCTACACTAGCCAAAACAACTTAAGTTAGAGGACTAATGGTACTGTATTTAAATTCTTATTATATAGCTACAGTAATCAAAACAGTGTGGTATTGATGTAAAGCTAAGTGGATTAATGAAATGGAACAGAGAGTTCAGAAATAGACTCACGTACAGTGACACCTTATTTCAGCAAAGGTGCAAAGGGAGTTCAGTGGAAGAGGGTAGAGTGTTTTTTTTTTTTTTTTTAATGCTGCTGGAACAATGAGTATCCATATGGAAAAAAGAAAACTTAACTGTGATTCATATCCCACACTATACAAAAATAAACTTAAAATGAATCATAGACTTAAATGTTAAATCTCAAACTATAAAACCTCTAGAAGAAAACATAGGAAATAACCTTTGTGACCCTAGGTTAGGCAAATATTTCTTAAACACCAAAAGCACAATCCGTAGGAATAAACTGATAATGTTTGAAGGTTTTTATAACTAATTCTGTAGTAGAGGACTGTTTAGGTTACTTAATTCTTTTTCTTTTTCTTTTTTTTTTTTAAATTTAAATGTTTATTCATTGAGAGAGAGAGACAGAGAGAGAGACAATGTGAGCAGGGGAGGGGCAGAGAGAGAGGGAGACACAATCTGAAGCGGGCTATTAGCACAGAGCCTGACACAGGGCTCAAACCCATCAATATGACCTGACCAAAGTCAGACACTAAACCGACTGAGCCATCCAGGCACCCCCATCCCTTTATATTTTCTTAACAGTTGCTCTAGGAATTGCATTTAACTATGAATCAGTATTTCATTATTTAAAGTAAAATGAAGAAGTCTTACAACTATGTAGGTCCCTTTACCTTCTACCACCCCTATGTTATAATTTTCATGTGTTTTAAATTTATATACATTGAAAATCTCAAGATACAGTGTTACAATTTTCACTTTAAACAGGTTAATAGAAAAATAATCTATTATATTTACCTATGAATTTATTATTTCTGTTGTTCTTCCTTAATTCCTGTAAAGTTCCATGTATCTCTCTGGTATGGTTTTCTTTCATTTTGTGGAACTTTCTTTAATATTTCTTTTAGGGAAGTCTGCTGCTGATGAGCTTTCTTAGACTCCCTTCATCTGAGAATATCTTTATTTTGCCTTTATGCTATGAAGATACTCTTACTGGATATAATTCTAACTGGAATTCTGGGTTGACAGTTCTTTTCAGCATTTTAAAGATATTATTCCACTGTTTTTTCGCCTTTATGGTCTCTGAGGCAAAATCTGCATTCATTCTAATGTTTGTTTCTTTGTGTTGTTTTCCCCTTGCTCCTTTTGCTATTTGATTATGATTTGTTTATGCATGGTTGTGTTTGAATTTGTCTTATTAGAGGTTTGCTGAGCTTCTTGAATCTGTATGTCTTTCACTAAATTTGGGAAGTTTCTTCTTCAAATCTATTTTCTATAGTCATTTTTTTCCTTTCCTTCTGGGACTTTAGTGGCACAAATGTCACATTTTTTGATATGCTTCCTCAGGTTCCTAAGATTTCTCCCTTTTTTTCTCCCAGTCTTTTCACTCTCTGTTCCATCTAGTGAGGATTTTTTCCCCTCACAAATTGTGCTTTTTATTTCTAAAACTTTTATTTGACTTTTTTTTTATAAACTTTTTGTTTCTCTGCTGAAAACTTCTATTTCCAGTCATTTCAAGAATGTTCACATTTACCTCTTGTAATATAGTATAGTTATAAGACCTGATTTAGAATCCTCTCTGATAATTTTAACATCCAGATTGTTTCAGGCTTGCATCTGTTGGCTGTCATTTTTCTTGAGTTGGATGGATGAGATTGTATTGATTCTTTGTGTTTCAAGTTATATTGATATTTGGGATATTATGTTGTGATTATATTATATTCCCTGGGTTTTATAAAAAATCCTCTGGAGATAATGTTGATTTTGTTATTTTGTATTGGTATGTAGTCAACCTGGTTAGATTTAGATTGCAAGTTCTGTCTTGCTCTCTGTAGGTAGTGGTTCCAATGTCTGTGATTTTCCTAGCCTTTGTTATGGTGTTTGGGTCTGCTCTGTACATGTGTCATTCTGAGTATAATCTGGGACTTGGATGGTGGATTATATCATAATTTAGTTGTCAAAGTCTTTGATGCTGTTCTTCAGCTCTCCTCCATGGTGCAGTTTGGAGGTAAGTTTAGGATTTGTGTCGGGGATCCTTTGTTTGCTCTTTCTTCTCTGAGATTTCCCCTGTATCTTTTGACTACCTAGAGCCCCCCCCCTTTTTTTTTTTTTACTAGTGTTCTAGCTAGAAAACTGAGACTCTCTTGATGTGATAGCTAACACTTCTTCCCACCCTCCACTCTCCTTTCCTCTTGGCCTGGAACTAGACTAGACTCCCCTCAAGGTGAAAGTATTAGAAAAAAAGAAGATAGCAGGATTCTTCTCATGCTCTTTTGACCATAGGGGGCCCTTTTCTTAGTTCCTCGTTCTCTGCAAGGCCTTAGATGCTCGGGCCACCTCCACTGCACTGTGCTTGTGTCACTCAGGGTTTAGTTTGATAAGGCTTAACTCTGGGGCTAGCCTTTGAGCCAGACAAGGAGTACCAAGCCTCAGGACTTTCTTCTCACACTCTCTGACTAACAGAGACCCTCTGTCTTGGTTCTCTCTGAGTTTATGTCTGTGCTCCTGCTGTATATTTTAGAGGCTTGCCTCATCCAGGGGTCAAACCAGGAAAGAAAAGAGGAAAGGAAAAAGCCCTTGAAACTCACTTCTATCATGGGTCTTTATTTAAGGTTTGACTTCCTGCCCCACTGCATCTGCTGTGTACTTTTCAGAATCCTCAGATAGTTACTCCTGTTTTTGTTTATTTTTTAAAATTTATTTATTTGTTTTGAGAGATAGAGAACACAAGCAGGGGAGGCACAGAGAGAGGGAGACACAGAATCCCAACAGGCTCTGTGCCGTCAGTGCAGACCCTGACGTTGGACTTGAATTTAAGAACTATGAGATCCTGACCTGAGCTGTGATTAAGAGTCAGATGCTTAACTGACTGAGCCACCCAGGTGCCTCAGTTGCTTGTTTGTTTTGTCCAAGGCTTTTGGTGTAATCATTGGGAGATATAGGCTGTAATAAGCTTATTGAAGTTGACTTGCCCCAAACTATAAATTTATTTTCTGGGAATTACAAAATACATTTGTTTCAAAAATTTGAAAAAAGTCAGAAAAGCTTAGAGAATGAGAAATTTGGAAAAATCGGAAAAGTTTAAAGAAGCTTAGAATTTCTCTAATTTTTAGAGAAATTATCTGTAATTGCATCATCTAGAAGTAAGCCATTTTAACTTTTTCCTCTAGTTTTTTCTCAGCATATTTTTATACAAACACTAATGGTTATGATTTTTTCATATATTTTATGCTTCTTTTAAACAATACTTGTATCATGTTTTCAGTAAGTACCTTAATAAAACCTGCAAATCTGTCATATGATTATGTCATAGACTTTTATGCCCTTATTATTGGATATATAGTTTATATCACTGAAATCTTTGTATGTACATTTTTGTCTGATACCTTTTTTGAAGTTTTGAATTCATAATTATATATAAGAGGAAATCAAAGTTTCCTTATTTGTTTCAAATAATATTTAATTATTTTTAGAAATCTGACTAAATGTGTTTGTATATAAGATTATCGTCTTAGACTTCTTAGAACCACTTTCAAAACGGTACTGCTTTTGATAGAAGACCTTGTAGTTTTGAATTGTTTTGAACTTTAGAGTTTATTGTTGAAAAATCCAATTGAAGATATGTTATAAATTTTTATTCCTTGGAGGAATGAATGACTAGATTTGTAAATTTTGATTTTTATCTTTTAAGAGAAATTGGAATGGAAATTTAAAAATGATGTTTATATATGCCCAGTATGGTTTTGTATCTACTTCAAGTATACAGAAATAAGGTCTGTGTTAGAAATACACAAAAAAATATGAATAATTGGGGTGACATCTGGGTGGCTCAGTCAGTTAAACATCTAACTCTTGATTTTGGCTCACGTCATGGTCGTGGTTCATGGGTTTGATCCCCACATCAGACTCTGTGCTGATAGCACAGAGCCTGCTTAGGATTCTCTGTCTCTGTCCTCCCTGCCTCTCTTTCTCTCTCTTTCAAAATAAATAAATAAACCTTAAAAAATGAAAAAAATAGATTTTATTAAAAAATATGAATGATTGGATTCATTTTGGAATTTACTTCAGAATAAGTTTTTTGCTATTGTAATTAGAGACTCTCTGTATCCTGAAGTGTTTAAAAAAAATTTTTTTTTAATGTTTTATTTATTTCTAGGAGAGAGAGAGACAGTGTGAGCAGGGGGGGGTCGGAGAGAGAGGGAGTGACAGACTCTGAAACAGGCTCCAGGCTCTGAGCTGGCAGTCAGCACAGAGCCCGACGCGGGGCTTGAACCCACGAACCACGAGATCGTGACCTAAGCGAAAGTCGGCTGCTTAACCGACTGAGCCACCCAGGCACCCCTATCCTGAAGTGTTTATATGTGTGTGTGTGTGTGTGTGTGTGTGTACAGCTTTAGGTTCTTTCTTATTTTCTTGGTGGGGGTTTGAATAGTTCTGTGTTTAATTTGAAAAGTTTATTAATTTTAGTGTAGCCAGTCAAGTTTTATAAAACAAAGTTTTAATTTTATTAAGTGTTTATTTATCTCAAAAGAGAGAGAGGACATGAGTGCAGGAAGAGCAAGGAAAGGAGAGAGAGAATGAACTAGAAGTGCAGAGCCCAATGTGGGGCTCAAACTCACAAACCATGAGATGATGATCTGAACAGAAATCAAGAGTTGGATGCTTAACCGACTGAGCCACCCAGGCACCCAAATGCTAGGCATATGTCTTATATGGATGTTTAAGTAGCTATTTGAAGAGTCCAAAGAAGAGTTTGAAGTTGTTTTGTAAAAGATGATTGAGAGAAGTGGACAGACTTAGGATATATTTTAGCTGGAAGATTGATGTGATTTAACTTGTAGATTGGATGTCTAATGTGAGGAAAATAGGGGAAAAACTATGGATGGTGATTTTCAGGTTTCTGGCCTTTTGCATGATCGTGATAATCACAAAAATGGTGGTTTAGGGGTGGAGGCACATAAAGCAGGAGTTTGTTTAGGATACGTTCTTTTCTAAGGTACCTGTGATAATTCTAAGTGGAGGTGATTGTGAGTTAGTTGATATGTGGTGGAGGTAACATTTTGGGAGTTTTCATGGTATATAGATAAGATTTACATCCATTATGAATGAATACATGGAATAGATGAGACCAGCTAGAGATAAGATTAGGGAGTTCAGGACTGAGGCTAGATTGAAAACCAAGTGAGTCACATCCAGGAGAAAATTAAAGAAAAGGTGTGAAATACGCATTGTAGACCATGGAAGAAATGTAGCAGAATTATTGGACATTGTGGTCGTTTAAGGTTGGTCATTACAAATTAAAAACATTTTATTTTAATGTTTTATTTATTTCTGAGAGAGACCATGAGCAGGGGAGGGTCAGAGAGAGAGGGCGACACAGAATCTGAAACAGGCTCCAGGCTCTGAGCTAGCTGTCAGCACAGAGCCCCACGTGGGGCTCAAACCCACGAACCGTGAGATCATGACCTGAGCCGAAGTCAGATGCTTAACCGACTGAGCCACCCAGGCGCCCCTGGTCATTTATAATGAGATTAATTTCCTTTGATTAATTTTGTTTCTTAGTTATTCCCTGTTGATGTTGATATGGAATCAGTCCCAGGGAAGGTTGTGGTTGTGGTAGCTGGAGGGAAAAACAAGGGACTTTAGGGGGTCTTGCTAAAGGTAGGAAGGTGCTATTTAATGAACTGTAAAGTTCAGGTTGAATTCAAAGACTGAGCTGAATGATCTATCAACATAGGGTTTCTCTGAAAATGATACTAAATTCTTAGTCAACTATACTAAAAATAAATAAATAAAAGCCAGTAGAGTATGTTAAGAAATAAAAAAGAATACTTGTTAGCAATTTGTTTTTAGTTCATTATGAAATTTTATGTAATATAAGTATAGTTGTTTCAACGGTTTGTGCTTTTTAGAGCTCATTAATATTGACATGTTTTTTGTTTTTTTAAACTGGCCCTTATCCATACTTGTTCAGAAGATTTCTCATATTTTGGAGAATACAGCAGGGAACATAGTCCCCAAATTGGCAAATACTACATTTCCCCATGAAATATAGAAAAGTTATACTAATCATTTGTTTTCTGCTTACTTTTTGGTGGGCAATTTTTGTGCTGGGTAACAAAGATGACTAATTAAAAAAATTTTTAACATAAAGCATATGGTAGATCAATTCTTGTCATTTGAATCAAAGATTGTAAGCTTCAGCATCTTATTCTTAGTTCAAAAGTTACTGTTTTCTAAAGAAAAAAAATTAGTTTTTAAGACTATGTTGTGGGGGTGCCTGGGGGGCTCAGTCAGTGGAGTGTCTAACTCTTGATTTCAGCTTTGGTCATAATCTCACAGTTTCTGGGTTTGAGTGCCACTTTGGGTTCTGTGCTAATGATGCAGAGCCTACCTGGGATTCTCTTTCTCCCTCTCTGTCCCTCCCCTGCATGTGCACACGCATCTGTGAGTATCCTTCCTATCTGTCAAAATAAATAAACATTAATAAATAAACATTAATAATATATAATAACATTATATACATTATAATAACATTATAAACATTATAAACATTATATATAATGTTTATATAATATATAATAACATTATATACATTATAATAACATTATAAACATTATAAACATTATATATAATGTTTATATAATATATAATAACATTATATACATTATAATAACATTATAAACATTAATAAACAAAATAATAAACATAGGTAGACAGCAGCAAAAGTGCTTTAAGATTCTGATATGCTAGTGAGTCTTCTGATCTTACCTGAGAGCTAGAGGACCGTCTCCTATAACGTAGCCTCAAAGCATTTCCTCCTCAGGAAAGTGACTGTGTGACATAGATTGCTAATGTTGTGGACTAATAAAAACCATCTGTGTTTAATCAATGACTGATCCATCACTGAATGCAAGAGATTTTTTTTTAAGTTTATTTTGAGAGAGAGAGTGCTAGCAGAGGAGGGGCACAGAGAGAGAGGGTGGGGCGGAGATGGAGAACTAGAGAAAGAATCCCGAGCAGGCTCCACGCTGTGACAGCACTATGAAGGGCTCAGTCTCATGAATTGAGATATCATGATCTGAGCTGAGATCAAGAGTCTCACGCTTAACAGACTAAGCCATCCAGGCGCCTCTGCAAGAGATCTGAAATCTTTTGGTAGTATTCCTGCTGGTGGACTCCTTCAGTTAAGATCATCTAAGCAGATATTAAAGAGTAGAGTTGCCTTGATGTTCATACAGATAGTTTTAAAAAGCTATCGAAGATAAGCACACAAAAATTTGGAGAAAAAAGTAATTCCACTAAAACATTTAGGGCACATTACCTTTTGTGTTATCTGTAGTGCATTTAAAGCTTAGTTTGTGCAGAGAAGTTAGAATAATGTATTTGATTTCATGTAACTGAGATTTCTACTAAATGTAAATCATGGTCTTTCATATTTTAAGTGCTGATAAAATAGAGGGGATTTTTATTGGTGCCTCACAAATTCTACTTTTGATAAAACTGTCTTATTCAGGTTTATTATTAGGAGGGATTAGACTATTCATGGAAGGGAGGGAGAGCTAATGTTAATTAGTTTAATATGGTTTCAGTGTACTGAGCTAAGTGTTTATATAATTTTATTTAATTTTCGTAACGTCCATATAAAGTAGGTATTCTTTAGATATTATCTTTGCTTTACAAATGGGGAAATAGGACCAGAAAGATTACAAAGTTGTTGTATGTTTTTCCCTTGTCTGTTAAACCCCAGATCAGCACTTGTTCCCATAAAACATGAATTGAACAATGTTCCTGGCCTTCAGGACCTTTCAATGTAAATAAGGAAATAAAGTGATAGATTAGATAGCATGTGCATTGTTTGTATGAGGTTTTAGGGTCATGAAAGTACCACTTAGCTATATGAGGAGGGTGGAGAAGGTTTTACAGGGCAGTTGAGGTTTGAGCTGAGTATTGAGTAGAAATTTTTTTTTTAATGTTTTTATTTATTTCTGAGAGAGATAGAGACAGCATGAGCAGGGGAGGGCCAGAGAGAGAGGGAGACACAGAATACGAAGTAGGCTCCAGGCTCTGAGCTAGCTGTCAGCACAGAGCCCGACGCGGGGCTCGAACCCACGATCCGTGAGATCATGACCTAAGCGAAAGTCAGACGCTTAACCGACTAAGCCACCCATGCGCCACGAATAGAAATTTTTTTAATGTGGTTTCAATATAATGCTGCCACTTTAAACTGTTAACTGGATATTTTCAGCAGTGATGAAATTAGCATATAAGTATTGTTAAAGAAACAAAAGCATTGTGAGAAATACTGCCTAATACACATGCAGGCACAGTAGAGAACATGCTGTATTATGTTACACTTTTTATATTTTCTTAATATTTTGATATTAAGAATTTAGTAATTCTAGGTGTAATATGATTTTTTTCACTACAGATGTCCTCCTCGCACTTTCTTACCAGCCCTCTGCAAAATTTTTCTTGATGAAAGTGCTCCAGACAATGTGTTGGAGGTGACAGCCCGTGCCATCACATACTACCTGGATGTATCTGCAGAATGCACTCGGAGGATCGTTGGGGTCGATGGAGCTATAAAAGCACTTTGTAATCGTTTAGTTGTGGTCGAACTTAACAACAGGACTAGCAGAGACTTAGCTGAACAATGTGTAAAGGTAAGTCTTAATTATTTATTGGCCCATTTGAAGATCACTTAGAGAATAAAAAATATAGTTTGTTAAAAAAAGAAAAATTCTTTTGTTATTCTTTATTGAGAGTGGTTGTCAACACTGGAAGTCACCGTCCTCATGGCACCAGACAAGATCCTGTTTGGTTTGGGAAAAGAAATCTTATCTTTGAAGGAAATTGTAGGTCACTGCTCATGCTCTTCTGGCTGGCTTTTGGGTTTCAGGTAGCCACTAACATTTTGAGATAGGTTATCCCTGTTCTTAGCCAAAATGATTTTCTCTGAAAAAGCAGTAACAAAAGCCACAAATAACAGTGACTTTTGGAGCCAGACATTATTATACTGAACACTTTACATGTGTAACTTATTTAAACCTTCATGACAACTTCATATGAGGTACTAATATCAGCATTCCTCTTTCTCAGATAATTCAAGCATACTGACATTGAGTAACTTCGTTGGGGTTAATACATTCGTTTGTGGCACAGTCAAGATTTGAAGATGAGGAGTTTGAACATTAGGAAGTCTGGTTCTGGGGCCCATGGATGTAACCATTTTTCTCCCTCCCCTCCGCTTCCCTTTTTAATTGGGGGGGTTGGGGTGGGGAATGAGAATCCTAAGCAAGCTCCACACCCAACACAGAGCGTCCTGTGGGACTCGATTCCTCCAGGATCATGACCTGAGCAGAGTTCAAAAGTTGGATGCTTAACCGACTGAACCGCGGTACCCCTAACCATTTTTCTGTACTTCCTTTAGAGTTAGCTGTTTTGTTTTCATTCCTGTTGGGCCAATTATAAACTTTGTTTATACAACCCACCAGTACTGGGCTAGTAGTTTATTAGATGTACATAATCAACACAGGTAGATTTTGTGCTTTTCTTTTCATGATTCCTATTTCATTCTTCTTAAGATTCTTGCTTCTCTAGGTCAGCAGTTTTCAAACTTTCTGTCTCAGGACCCCTTTACAAGTCTTATTTATTTTATTTTATTTTATTTTTTTTACAAGTCTTATTATTGAGGGGCCCTCAAAGAGCTTTTATTTATGTAGGTTATATGTCTATTTTATACCTACTATATTAGATATTAAAACAGAAATTTAACATATATATTTATCTAAAAATAAAATCATATGTTAATGTACACTTAAAAAATGTTTTATTATTTTTTAATTTAATTTTTGAGAGAGAGACAGAGAGCAAGCTGGAGAGGGGCAGAGAGAGAGAGGAAGACATAGAATCTGAAGCAGGCTCCAACTGAGATCATGACCTGAGCTGAAGTTGGAAGCTTAACCAACTGAGCCATTCAGGTGCCCCTGTTAATTAAAATAATTATTTCTTGAACAAATAGAAATTAGTAGAACTGTAGCATTGTTAAGCATTTTTGTATGTCTCTTTGATAGTGTCTGGCTTAATAGAAGACAGGTGGATCGTCATATCTACTTCTGCATTCAGTCTGTTGCTATATATTCTGTACACTCCTGAGAGAATGAGAATGAAAAAGATAGTTACAGTCATGGTATTAGTATTAGGAAAAATTTTTACTTCAAAGATTGCTAGAAATGTCTTCTCTACACTTGAGAACTGGTGTTGTAGGTGTTACTGTCTTGATTTTCTGCCTCTTCGTCTGTAGATTTATTCACTGACTCATATTTTCAAAGTCTTTCTTTACACCCTGCTCTCCCTTTTTCTGTTTCTTTTACAGATTATTGTTACTGATATATTCTTTAGTGGTGATATTTTATAAGTTTTTTTTTTTTTTTACCATCTTAAAACTATATAACTTTGCCTAGGCAGTCTTATCTATCAGCACCAATACCAGTTATACATTCTTACCTGTAGATCTGACCTCTCACTTGAGTTCTAGACTCCACATTCAAAGGCTTGTTGGACAGCTCCAACCAGATGTCTGAATTCATGATCTTTCACTACAGATACAGTTATTTTGATAATTGGCATCAACTTCACCCACTCTAAACAGAAACCTGTGCTTTATCCTTTATTTCTTTTTTTACCACTCCACACATGTATTTAATAATCAAGTGCTTTTCTGATTTGTTTCCTTTTGTTTGTCTCTATTATTGCCTTAGTGAAGCTCTCATCTCTTAAATATTCGTGCTTGAATTTTTTTTGCACTTGCATCTACGCTCTTTCTGTGCCCCATTCCCAATTATTAACTAGAAACCTGATCATATTATTTTTATGCTGAAAATATTTTTCTTGCTTAAAAAAATAACATTTTTTTCTTGCTTAAAGAATAGTTTAAATTTCTGGTATGCCCATAAGATCTGTGGACCCTGTTAACTCATTAGTTCTACCCGAACTCCTTAAACACCATAATTTAGAAAATCAAAGTTGGTTTTTTTTAATGTTTTGACTTTCATAGAGTGTGAGGATAATGAATAATGTAATAGCAAGCATTTAATGATTTTTTTTAAATGTCTAGGACCTTTATAAACTTTTGCTCAGTTACTGTAGTTCCTTAGCTTGCTATGTAGTCTTTACCATCTAAAGTGATAGTGTCCAACATGGTAGCCATATAGGACATTTCAAATGTGGCTCTGCCAAATAAAGATGTGCTATAAATATGAAACATAAATGGGGTTTTGAAAACTTAATACATAACATAATGTAATATATATCAATTATATTGATAAAATATATTTTATCAATATCAATTATCAATTTTATCAATATATCAATATCAATATTGATATATTGATAAAAATATAAATTTTTTTTCAATATTTTTTGGGAGAGGGCAAGAGGGGGAGGGGCAGAGATGGGGGATAGAGGATCCGAAGTGGGCTCCAGCTGACAGACTGACAGCAGTGAGCCCTGTGTGGGGCTGAAGCTCACGAACCATGAGATCATGACCTGAGCTGAAGTCAGACCCTCAACCAAATAAGCCACGCATGTGCCCCAAATCAATTTTAACATTAAAACAATTTTTTAAAATCATTTTTTATTTTATCTTGAGAGAGAGAGAGACACAGGGAGCAGGAGGCAGAGAGAGAGAGGGAGACACAGAATCTAAAACTGGCTCCAAGCTCTGAGCTGTTAGGACAAAGCCTGATGTGGGGCTCATACTCACGAACCATGAGATCATGCCCTGAGCTGAAGTCAGACGCTTAACTGACTGAGCCACCCAGGTGCCCCATCAATTTTTAACATTGATAACACTTGAAATGATGACGCCTTGCATATATTGGGCTAAATTAAATATAATACTTTGTTTTGCTCTACTTTCTAAAGTATGGCTACTAATTAACTTAGAAGGTGCATTAGGTTTTCTATGATGCTAGAAAATTAAAACTGGACTTACTGTATTCTTCTGTTAATTTTGTTTTACTATTGTAGGTGTTAGAACTGATATGTACTCGTGAGTCAGGAGCAGTCTTCGAGGCTGGTGGCTTAAATTGTGTGCTTACCTTCATTCGTGACAGTGGACACCTGGTTCATAAAGATACGTTGCACTCTGCCATGGCTGTGGTATCAAGACTCTGTGGCAAAATGGAACCTCAAGATTCTTCTTTAGAAATTTGTGTGGAATCTCTATCTAGTTTATTAAAACATGAGGATCATCAGGTAAAGAGATTGCTGTTGTATACTTTGTATTCAAAAAGTGATTGTATAGAGTTATACTCTATAACTGTGATATACTGTTGTTTGAACTTTTCACTTGATGAAGTAGAGGTAGTTCTTTTTTTTTTCTTTTTCTCATTTTATATTTCTATATAGTAATTCTTTTTTTGTTTCAGCAGTGAAATATTTTCTATTAAAAATTTTTAAAAATGTTTATTTTTGAGAGGGGGAGAGAGAGAGAGAGAGAGAAGGAGAGAGAGCTAGCGAGCACAGGGGAGTGGCAGAGAGAGGGGGAGACATAGAATCCAAAGCAGGCTCCAGGCTCCAAGCTGTCAGCAGAGAGCCTGATGCGGGGCTCAAACTCACCAACTGTGAAATCATGACCAGAGCTGAAGTCACATATTTAACCAACTGAGCCACCCAGGTGCCCCCAAATGTTTTAAATTATAAACATGATATGTTTATTTGTAAAATTTAAACATTTCAGAAATATATGTAGATTTTAAAGCTACCTTATACTCCGTGTGATTTGATGACTCAGCACAATTTTGTTAACTTAAAGATTGTTCTCATTGAAGTAAAATAACACAGTATTTAAAATCTTATACGTGTAAAGTTTTTTTGAGTGAGCATACTTTAGAAAATAGAACTGGACTTTGAAATGCCTTTTTACTCTTCCATTTAGTCATTTTTGGTTATTCATTGATTATGTTGGCAGAGTTGTTCATAATAATAATATTAGCTTTCACTGCCCATCTGGATTCTTTAGATATATTATCTTATGATATGTCATCTTATTTAAGATTGGACAGTGAAGTATAAATACTATTATCCCCATTTCACATATAAGGGAACTGGCACCTTAAGCAGTTAAGTAACATCCGTAGGTCATAGAGTTAGCAGAATGTGAAGTCAGAATTAAACTCTAAACCTTATATGTTTTCTGTAGCTGCCTTTCTGCCTTTCTTATAATCTAAGTGATGAAATTAGCAGTACCAGCCTCTAGCCCTTCTTAGGTGGATTTTATCCATATGTGTATTCTTTACATCATTAGGTTTCAGATGGAGCTCTGCGGTGTTTTGCATCACTAGCTGACCGATTTACCCGTCGTGGTGTTGATCCAGCTCCATTAGCCAAGCATGGATTAACTGAGGAGCTGTTATCTCGCATGGCTGCTGCTGGTGGTACTGTATCAGGGCCATCATCAGCTTGTAAACCAGGTCGTAGCACTACAGGAGCGCCTTCCACAGCTGCAGATTCCAAATTGAGTAACCAGGTGTCAACAATTGTAAGTCTGCTCTCAACACTTTGCAGAGGCTCTCCAGTAGTCACACACGTAAGAGTGTTTTTGAATCTTTTGTACTCTTTCAGAAAAAGTGTTTTTATTTAATACAAACATGTTAAACTTTTCTCCCATTCCCTTTCTAGGATCTCCTGAGGTCGGAACTTCCAGATTCAATTGAAAGTGCATTGCAGGGTGATGAAAGATGTGTGCTTGATACCATGCGTTTGGTTGACCTTCTCTTGGTGCTGTTATTTGAAGGACGAAAAGCTTTGCCAAAGTCTAGTGCTGGATCTACAGGCAGAATCCCAGGACTTCGGAGATTGGATAGCTCTGGGGAGCGCTCACATCGGCAGCTTATAGACTGTATTCGAAGTAAAGATACCGATGCACTTATAGATGCAATTGACACAGGAGGTCGGAAAATATTTTTTTAAGTATAAAGAGAAAACTGTATGAGATAAGGAATTATATGGGCAATTTCTAGTTTTTAGATTATGGACAGTATTTTTAGCACTTGAGCCAGATTAAATAGAGTGGCCATCCACTTCTGTATCCTCTACCCATGTATATAATTATCAGCCTGGTGCATGGTAAGACCGGAGTAAATGCCTATTAAATGAGTAAAGGAAACTTGTATCCTGTTGAGTTGTGTTACATATTTAGTTTTTTTTTTATTTTTATTGTAAGTTTAAGGCTTAAAGCCTTGTGAATCCTCGGTGATTTAAACATTTTAGAATACTTTTTCTTAGCAGAATTTATTTGTAAGTTATTTACTACTGTATAGTTGACTTATGTGTTTAAAATTGGCCGTGTCTTTAGTGGTTATTAATAACAATCTTTAAATGGTTCCCACTTAGAGAAGTTTGGTATTATTTTGTTAGACTTTTAAAAATTTATTTTTCTCCTTCAAACTTCCAGCCTTTGAAGTAAATTTTATGGATGATGTGGGTCAGACTCTATTAAACTGGGCCTCTGCTTTTGGAACTCAGGAAATGGTAAGCTGATAAATAAAAGCTTGTGTTTTAAATCAAAGATAGAACTGTTAATAAGGCAACTTTATGATTCTTCATAATTTTACAGGTAGAATTTCTTTGTGAAAGAGGTGCTGATGTTAATAGGGGTCAAAGGTCATCATCATTACATTATGCTGCATGTTTTGGAAGACCTCAAGTAGCAAAGGTAAAATCCAGGTTTTTAAATTATTAACTTAATATTTAACATTTACATGGTTCCAAAATTAGAATGGATTTAAAAACTTTTATTCTGATTAAGTCATGCTTCCATGCCATCTCCATTCACTCCATTCCCCATTGCTCATTGTAGGTAAGTATTTTTTGTTTATATTTTAGTGTTTCTTAACAGATACAGACAAAAATAAATATATGCTTATTCCCTCCTCATACAAAATGTAACATGTTACATACACTGATCTATGCTTTTTTCATTTAACAGTATATATTGAATACCTTTTCCTTTTAGTATTTGCGTAACTTTTTTACATGTGTATACTTATCCTGAGTGGATATACTACCAATTTATTCAGCTAGTCCCCTGTTGCTAAACACTTTGTCTTTCTTACTCTTGGCACCAAGTAACTGTACATATTTGTGTTATTTTTATTTATCATTAAAGCAAATAACTTATTTGCTGAAGAATCATAATATTTTTGACTCTTAGATTAGCAAAGGACTTTGGAAAGTTCTTTTTACAGTTAGGAGAGAAATTGAGGTCCAGCAAGGTCAAATGATAAGGGTTGAATTGAACCAAATGTGAGAGTGATTTAGATCTCTAGAATTTTCATATTGTGAAGTAATTTGGCACAGTGCAATGATAGTCTGCTACTAAGTCAGGCACACTTGGATTCAAGCTTCAACTTATTAGCAAAAAGGTTGTTGTAGCCTTGGGCAAAAATTTGACTTGCAGTTTTATCAGCTAAATGTATGTATATTCATAGCATGATTATTGTTATAATTAGAAAAAACTACATGAAAAACAGTGTAGTCAACACATCGTAAATGCTCAAATGATTGTTGCTGTTATTGTCGTCTTTACACTATCAGAAAATTTGGGGTAACAACTTAGCTTTCTAACCTAGGAAAGGTGTTTTCTTCAAGGACAAATTCTGTCAATTTGAGTTGGTTAGTTTTTAGAGACATTGGTGCTTCTGAGGATAATAAAAAATTTTTATTGACCCTTTTTCTTTTGACCTATACTGTTTTGCGGTTATGAGTGTTTGAGTGGGAGAGAAAGAGCCAAATGAATTGTATCTAACCCTAACCTGTCCTGGTTATACATCAGTCTACAGTGACCAATAGCTGCTATTACTAATAATGATATGATAGGGAGAGGGAGTACTCACTGAGCACTTACTCTGTGCTAGCCAGTGTCTTAGGTATTTAACATGTCTTACCATTTAATCTTCATAGATTCTTCTGGTTTTAATTGATTCTTTGATACACCGCCACTTTCCCTCTTCCCCCTCCATACACATTTTAACATCTCTTAAATAGGAAATGTATAATTGTTGTTGACCCAATAGAAATTGCAGCATAGGTATCATTACCTGTTCATGCATCAAAAACTGTGAAATGGTTTTAGTAATTTCACTAAAAAATCCTGTCTGATAGAGGACCACTCAGAAATGCTGCTTCATTAGTGCTCTTTATGACACAGATGATAGCATTGTTTGTAGAGATACAAATGTTGATTTTGAATCAAAAGGTAATTAATTATAAAGAATTGTGCTCAGAATGTGAAGAGGTTTCAGAATACCTTATAGTTCATTTATATTTTCTTATTTTATGTTTGTTCAGGTAATGTGTGACAAAAATCCCAAGTTTAAGAAAGTTCTTTCAATAAATTTAAAAAATCTAAGCAACAAGAAAGCATGTTGCATAATTTAACTGTCATTTTTTTCTTTCTTAATGGTAATTAATGATATATCATCTGTGGCATCCTAGATTTGGTAAAATACTGAATTATTATGATTCAAACCCCAGCAGTTTGGATTTTTTAGCCAGTACAAATACTTTCAAGATGTGTATATGTATTCACTTATTTGACAGATATATCTATTACATCATCCTGAGGTTTAAAAAGCTGCAGCTCTGAGGCTGATAAGAAAAACATGAGATGCGTTCTCTGTTCAGAAGAACTTACAGTCTGCTAGGGAGAGAGTCCAGTGTCCATTAAAAATGAATGAACAGTAGGGGCACCTGTGTGACTCATTTGGTTAAGTGTTCAACTCTTGGTTTCATCTCAGGTCATGATCTCACAGTTCATGAGATCCAGTCCCATGTCTGGGACTAGAGAATCTGGAGATTCTCTCTCCCTCTTTCTCTGCCCCTCCTTTACTTGCACTCTGTCTCTCTCTCAAACATTAAAAAAAAAAAAAAAAAGTGAACAGTGTGAATTAGTATTTAAGACATAAATTTTGTAGTTTGTTCTAGGAGAATTGATTTAACTTGGTAATTGGTACTATATAGGAAATGAGGAAATTACCATGTCACAAACTTACACTAGTACCTCTGTGTTAAAAAATTGGGAGGAGGAGTTTGATGGAGAAGATGATAGGTTCAGATGTGAATATACTTAATTTGTGTTGTTAATAAATAACTAAGTGAAATAAATCTGTAGTATTTTCAAGATATAGATAGACTACTTTTAAGGTGATATGTGCAAAAAAGTAGTGATTTGAGTTGCTGCCTGCTTTAAGTAATTATGAGAATCTGAAATCTTTGGGTACAATCTAATGATTGCAGAGTTGGATATTGAAGAAATTAGGTGTCAGTTCTTATATTCAAATTACATGCTTCACTTTTCTAGACTCTGTTACGGCATGGTGCAAACCCAGATCTGAGAGATGAAGATGGGAAAACTCCATTAGATAAAGCTCGGGAAAGGGGCCACAGTGAAGTAGTAGCTATTCTTCAGTCTCCAGGTGAGTGGTAAAATCTTTGCTTTTAAGCCATCTGCTGTTACTTTCCAGCTTCACTTTTACAGACATAGCTTCACTTCTACAGACAGCACTATATATATATATATATATACATATAAAAACATTCTATAAATGAATTATTTCTCTGAAGTCATGTAATTACATACATAGACTTTCACATTTGATAAACCTTTAATAGTGTGCTGTTTAGAGTACTTTGGGATTGTGCGTCCATGATTCCAGAATGACAGAATCAAAAGTTTAAGGGGCATGAGACTGTCCTAAAGAATATTTGGGTATCGTGTAGATGAAATACTTTGACCAAATTTTCAAGTTTTCACAGAGTAGATGAATGCAGAGCCTTTATGAAAAAATTTCTGGAAGCAAGTGGAATATCCAAAATAATTTCCTTAAGTTGAGATTCAGTTTGTTGGTGGGACTAACGTTCTTTAGTATTCTTTTGCTTGCTTTGGCAGCATATATACAAAAAATTGGAATGGCAGTATTCTTACGAATACCTTTGATAGATACAATATCTTAATTTCAATTCAATATTGTTAATTAGGGATAATTATAGTTTGAAATTGGGTACATCTTAATGGTTTTTTTTTTCTTCATTGAGAGGAGAAGTTTCCAGAAATTTATTTATTGAACGCTATTTATCTGCAGGTGATTGGATGTGTCCAGTTAATAAAGGAGATGATAAGAAAAAGAAAGATACAAACAAAGATGAAGAAGAATGTAATGAGCCAAAAGGAGATCCGGAAATGGCACCCATATACTTGAAAAGGTTATTGCCAGTGTTTGCACAGACATTTCAGCAAACTATGCTGCCTTCGATAAGGTAGTTATTCATAGTATTTGTGTTTACTAGTTAAATTATTATGCCATTTTTATACTATTTATCTCCCTCTTCCCAGAGGATTAAACATTATTTTAATGTTGAAAAGGTATTATAAATTAGATTGTTAGGTATCATAAGAAGTAAGATTGGAAATTTGATTGGAGAGTCCAGTCTCTTCTGCTGATTATCTGACTTAGAGGAGTTTAGAAAGTGAAGACTAGATTCCTGAGAGTTTTTGTAGGTCGCTGAATATCAACTCTAGAGAAATTTTGTAAGTACAGCGAACATTTATTTTTCCTTATGGAAGACTTTTTGATACAGGCAGCATGAGATGGTTATTGGAAGAGTTACCCAAATAAAGGGGACTTGACTTCAGTTTACAGTACCCTTGAAGATTAGTGAGGAAGATGTGAGTAATAATATAGAGTAGTGAGTGATTAGACATACCATCAAGTTCTCTGGATAGCTAATCGGGCTGTGCACATTGGAGAAAATTTTATTTAGAAGGGAGATTTAGGGGCATGTGGGTGGCTCGGTCGGTTGAGCGTCTGACTTCAGCTCAGGTCATGATCCCGCGGTTTGTGAGTTCAAGCCCCATGTTAGGCTTGCTGTTGTCAGTGCAGAGCCCACTTCAGATCCTCTGTCCACCTCTCACTGCCCCTCCCTGTGCACTCCTTAAATAAATAAAACATTAAAAAAAAAAAAAGTGAGATTTAGACCCTTGGCAGCAGGCAGCTGGTTGTGGTGGGACAGTCCTGGAGTAGGAGCTATAGTGGTGTGTGGGGATCTGACGCGGTAGCTGTAGAGCTGATGAGAAGCTACTAAAGTTCCTGTGGAAGTAAATTAGAATTTTGTAAGAACATAATGGATGGAGAAGAGAACACCCATGGTCCCTATGAAGGCACTAAAGCCATGTATTCAAATTGATATCTTCATATGGTCATGAATTTATTGTAAAAAGAGAACCTGCACTAACATCCGGAATGGTAAAAGCCATGTTGAGAGGAGCATGGTCAGTTTTTTTGAGAATGAAACTAATGAAGTCCGGTTTAGAGAGACCCCTTCACATATGCCATCAAAAGTATACATGTATTTTAAGTGCAAGATTCACTATACTAATAACTCCACAGAGATTCCTGAATTCTCAGTTGAACCTGAAATTGCACCGAAACTGCTGATGGCTGCAAACTTCCTAGATTGTTAAGTAAAATAAAGTATAATAAACTCTTAACTTTTTTCAGTGTTTAATACCTGTAGTTCCGTTAATTTTTTCATATATAGCAAGTTGTCTGTGTGTAGTTGAACTTTTTTTTTTTTAAGTTTTATTTATTTAAAGACAGAGTGCACCAGTGGGGGAGGAGCAGAGAGAGGGTGAGAGGGAGACTCCCAAGCAGGCCCCGCATTGTCAGCTGTCAGCTGATGTGGGGTCAACCCACGAACTCTGAGATCACGACCTGAGCCAAAGTCAGATGCTTAACTGATTGAGCCGCCCAGGCACCCCTGTTCTTGGGTCTTTTGAATGGTTTGTTGCCGCATATCTTTTAGGTCTCCGTTCAAATGTTACATCCGTTGATGTTTATCCACCTAATTTAAATTTACCCCTAGGAAACGTTTCACATAAATTATGATGTTTTACTGTCTTCATAGGGCTTTCAGTGTTTGAAATCATGCTTTCTTTGACTTTTGTCTTATTGTCTGTCTTCCCCCTAAAGTAAACTCCATGAGAGCTAGCCTTGTGTACTGCTCTATTCCTGCAAAGACAAGGAGGTATAGAATAGGGTTTGATACTTAGTAGGTACTCAGTAAATATTTAGTGTATGATTGAGTGTTCTTTGTTAGCAGTTGCAAGTATCTTAATATTAATGGAGTAAGTTTGGATTCATGTGATATGTTTGGATAGTTCAGTGAGTAATATTATAAAGTAAGAGCCTTTATGACCTATGAAGGCCCTTGTGGCCCATGCTAATGAGCATGGACTTTTAATCCACAGGTAGAGAAGGGTCATTAAATACCTGTGAGGATATATGTCACAGTTGATTTTTTGATTTATAAAGATTACACTGGGAGCCCAGTGGAGGAAAAGACTGGGGGAGAGCAAGAAGACTATTAAACAGTTCATTGTGATATAAACTTCAGACACTTGCTTGTGGGTTGGATTCGTGGGAATACATTCAGAAGGTTGAAACATGGGTTGTATAAGGGATTGATGACCAGTTTGATATGGGTGATGAGGGAAAAGAAAGGGTGAAGAATGACTTCTGAATTTTTGGCTGAATGATTGAGAATTTTATTTTGGTCATTTTAAGTTAAGGAGGTCTTTAGAACATGTAGTTTTGTAGGATCAAGTGCCTAAGAGTTGACATTAAAGTGTAGGCAGTCTGCTTTAAGTAGGAAAAAAGTGTCAGTAAGATAATTCACTGTGAACATGAAGTACTTGGTTTTTATTCTTCTCCAAATAGCTATAGAGATGTAGGTGTTAGTGGGGCCACCTTTTTTTTTTTTTTTAAATAAGACTTAGAATCATCTTGAGGACTGAGCACGTTCATTTTTGAGTAAGATAATTTGACCTAGAAACTTTATTTTAATTTGTTTTAAAATTTTTTAGTGTTTTATTTATTTTTGAGAGAGAGAGAGAGATAGAGACAGTGTGAGCAAGGGAGGGCCAGAGAGAGAGGGAGACACAGAATCCAAAGCAGGGGGCGCCTGGGTGGCTTAGTCGGTTAAGCGTCCGACTTTCGCTTAGGTCATGATCTCACGGTTCGTGGGTTCGAGCCCCACGTTGGGCTCTGTGCTGACTACCAACTCAGAGCCTGGAGCCTGTTTCAGTCTGTGACTCCCTCTCTCTCTGACCCTCCCCTGCTCACTCTTTCTCTCTCCTAGAAATAATAAATTAAAAAGAAAAAAAAAAAAAGAATCCAAAGCAGGCTCCAGGCTCTGAGCTTAGCTGTCAGCACAGAGCCCGACATGGAGCTTGAACCCACAAGTCGTGAGATCATGACCTGAGCCAAAGTCGGACGCTTAACTGTCTGAGCCACCCAGGTGCCCCTGACCTAGAAATTTTAGAGTACTAGCTATCATGACAATAAAAGGATCCTGATATATTTGGAGAGTTGCTTCATGATAAGGTCATCAGAAAATTATGAGGTATTCTACCATATAAGAGTTCCTTTATTGGATGGTTATTTTCTGTCACTCTTTTAAATGTTTTAAGATTATCTAAATATAATTTTAGTTTAGTACATTTGATGCCAAATCCTTCCAGGTAATAGTTAGACACATTTAATTATGGCAAGTAAGAAAGCCTGAGTTTTAGGTAAGAGTTCAACCTCTGGAGTCACTGCAGAGTAGGTCCAGATGCCAGCATTGCCATTTATAGATAGGTGGCCATGAGCAAAGTACTTAACATTTTTGATCCTAATTGATTTATTTCTAAGGTTGAGATAATTACAGTAAACTCTCTTTTAGGTAAGAGAAAAAAATTAGATGTGATTAAATGTTTAGCATAGTGCCCAATATTTTAGAGGTATTTGAAAAAGTTTATTTACAGAATTATTTAGCAATATTTTTAAAAATTAAAAACAAGGGGGAGTAGCTTATAACCTGATTTTTTTACCATTTCATTTTAAGATTTTTTTTTAAGTTTATTTACTTATTTTGAAAGAGAACATGAGCAGGAGAGGGGCAGAAAGAGAGGGAGAGAGAGAAAGTCCCCAAGCAGGCTCTGTGCTGTTTTGTGAAGCCTGATGCAGGCTCCATCTCACAAATCCTGAGATCATGACCTGAGCTGAAATCAAGAGTTGGACACGTAACCAGTTGAGCTACCCAGGTGCCCCTCATTTTAAGAATTGATTAGAAGACTCAGCATATGTGCTCTGATCATACTGTTAAAGGAGGGTCTACGTGTATGGACTTTAGCTGTTATCTGTCACTATTCTGTAATGCACAGTGTCTGCTTAGGAAATAAAAAGCATATGACAGATTAGTAAAGGCTTTAAAAAAACTTTTTTAATGTTTGTTTATTTTTGAGAGAGATGAGAGAGGGAGCTGGTNGAAGCAGGCTCCAGGCTCTGAGCTGTCAGCACAGAGCAGGACGTGGGGCTCAAACTCACAGACAGCTAGATCAAGACTTGAGCCCAAGTCAGATGCTTGGCTATTAAACAATTAAAAGCAGTTTCCTTTCTTCCTTCCTCCTTTCCTTCTGTCCTTTTTTTTTTTTTTTTTTTTTTTTTTTTTTTTTTTTGGGGGGGGGAGGGNAGAGAATAAGTAGGGGAGAAGGGCAGAGAGAGGGAGAATCGTAAGCAGGCTCTGCGCTATCAACACAGAGTCTGACGCAAGGCTTGATTCCATGAACTCTGAGCTTATGACCTGAGCCGAAATCAAGAGTTAGATGCTTAACCGACTGAGCCATCCAGGTGCTTTTCTTTCTCTCTTTCTTTCTTCTTTCTTTCTTTCTTTCTTTCTTTCTTTCTTTCTTTCTTTCTTTCTTTCTTTCTTTCTTTCTTTCTTTCCGTCCGTCTGTCTGTCTTTTCTGTCTGTCTTTCTAGAATCGAATGCCATGGACAAACTTATTGTACCATCTACTGTAGACATTTTAAAGAGATGGCTTTGCTTTTGCATGGTGTCTGGCTGTGTAAACTGCTGAAAAAAAGAACATAGTATTCAGCCATGCCTCATGGGAGGGCAGTTTTAATGGTGACATAGTAGGTAAAAACCTGATTATTCTAAGATTTTTCCCTCCAGTTTTATGGAGATATAATTGTATTAGTTAAAAATGTACAACATAATGATTTGATTTATGTATTTCTGTATGATTAGACTGAGGACTTTACATTTTGTTTTTGAAGAATGGCTACATGAATTTTGAAGAAGTTTGATAAACAGCTTTGGAATTAGTGTCAGTAACTGGACAAAGATTGAGTTTACTTTTTAGCAGAAATCCTTGAGGATCCAATTTTTTTATCACAGTTTTTGAGAAAAAACTAGAACTTGGTTGAATTAAAAGGGAAATTGTTCTTGGACAAAAATATTAAATAATATAAAGATGTAAATTCTGCCAAAATTAATTCATTGATTATGCAGTTTTAGAAATAATTACAGAATTTGTTTTAGAACTTGACAGATCTTAAAATCCATCTGGAAGAATGAATAAGATTTTCATAATCTGAATAGCTAGTGTAAACTTAGAGTAATTAAGTCTTTATGATAACATAAGAGTTTAAAAGTCAGTGCAATAGTCTAGCCCCCCCGCCCCCCTTTGAGCCAGTAATATATAGGAATTGAATGTGTTATAATGGAGATTTCATAGATAATTTGAGAGAGGGAGGATTATTAAATGGCATTAGAATGTCAACTTTGTGGGGCACCTAGGTGGTTCAGTTGGTTGAGCAACTGACTCTTAATTTTGGCTTGGGTCATGATCCCAGGGTCGTGGGATTGAGCCCCACGTTGGGCTCCGCACTCAGTGTGGAGCCTGCTTAAGATTTTCTCTCCTCCCTTGCTCACATGTGTATGTGCTTCCTCTCTCTTTCTCTCACCTTCTCCCTCTCTCCCTCAAATAAATAAACTTAAAAAAATAAAAGAATGTCTTCTTTGTAGTTTGATTCAAAAAGATCAGGTTAGTCCTTTACACTGTATATCTAACCAAACTCTAGGTGAATTTAAAGGAAATTTTTTAGAAACCTGAGGAAAAAATATTCTTTTTAAAAAAAATTTTTTTTAATGTTTTATTTATTTCTGAGAGAGAGAGGCAGCGTGAATAGGAGAGGGTCAGAGAGAGAGGGAGATACAGAATCCAAAGCAGGCTCCAGGCTCTGAGCTAGCTGTCAGCACAGAGCCCGACATAGGGCTCGAACCCACGAACTGAGATCATGACTTGAGCCGAAGTCGGCCACTTAACCGACTGAGCCACCCAGGTGCCCTGGAAAAAAATATTCTTGAATGTTTATCAGAATTTGATAGGAAGAATGACTTTCAAAGCTTGTTTTAGTACTTTCATGTTAAGTTTATTTGGATTGTCATTTAAATAAAAACAAAAACAAGCTACATATCAGAACCAATATTACCCACAGCCAAAAGAGTGCCAGCAGTATAACTTATAATTCAAATAAACACACAACAGATTGGTATTTATTTGTTCACAAATGACCAAGGAATACTGTTTGTTTGTTTGTTTGTTTTAATACAAAGAACACACAAGTTTTTGGTAAAAATGTAAGAGCTTATTTAAATAAATGTGCTAAAGACATATCACAGTGTTGAAGAAACTGACATGGAAAACTATTAGGTATAATTCTTGAAGAATGATTGGCTTAAAATTGTAGGATTTTAAAGCATATATGTATTGGTGGTTTTATATAGGTATACCTTGTGAAAGGATTCTCATCTTGTTAACACATCCATCACATCACATATTTATCTTTTTGTTTGTGTGTGTGAGAATGTTTAAGTTCTGCTCTCAGCAAATTTCAGTTATACAGCACGGTGCTATTAGCTATAGTCATCATGTTTTAAATTACATCTTCACACCTCATTCACCAGTGTCCTCACCCTCAGTCCTGGCAACCACTTTTTTACTCTGTTAACTCTATGATTTGACTTGTTTTTTAGAATCCGCATGTGTGATACCATTCATTGTTTTTCTCTAGCTTTTTTCACTTAATATAATACCCTCAAGGTCTGTTCATGTTGTTGCATAGTAGCGTTTNAACAGGCTCCAGGCTCTGAGCTGGCAGTCAGCACAGAGCCCGACGCGGGGCTCGAACCCACGAACCGCGAGATCATGACCCAAGCGAAAGTCGGACGCTTAACCGACTAAGCCACCCAGGCGCCCCGCTTAGTAGCCTTTTAAAAAATGGGTATGGATTCAGTACCGATACACATTCAGTACATAAGAAAGTTTTTAGACCTTCAGATCCAAGAACCCTTCCACTGAAAAAATAAAACTGTTTCCATGAAAATAGTGCTATTTCGGGGCACTTGGGTGGCTCAGTCGGTTAAGCGACTGACTTCAGCTCAGGTCATGATCTCATGGTTTGTGGGTTCGAGCCCCGTGTCGGGATCTGTGCTGACAGCTAGCTCAGAGCCTGGAGCCTGCTTCAGATTCTGTATCTAGCTCTCTCCCTGACCCTCCCCTGCTCACACTGTCTCTGTCTCTGTCTCTCTCTCTTAGAAATAAATAAAAAATTAAAAAAAAAAAGTGCTATTTATAACAGAAAAGCCTATAAGCTAAATGGTCATAATTTATATACTAGTGTTAAACAGGAAAATTTTAGGTTCTGTGTATTATTTTAGTGTATTAGTTAACAGAGGAGTTTGAGTTTAGGTTCTGTAATGTATTAGATCTGTGACCTTAGTAGACTTACTTACCTTTCTTTGTTTCACTTTTATTCATCTGTAAAACTGAGCTAATAAAACCCACCTCTAATGGGGCGCCTGGGTGGCTCAGTCGGTTAAGCATCCGACTTTGGCTCAGGTCGTGATCTCACGGTTTGTGGGTGCAAGCCCCGCATCAGGCTCTGTGCTGGTAGCTAGCTCAGAGCCTGGAGCCTGCTTCAGATTCTGTGTCTCCCTCTCTCCCTGACCCTCCTCTGCTCACACTGTCTCTCTCTGTCTCTCAGAAATAAATAAAACATAAAAAAAAAACCCACCTCTAATAAAACCTGCCTCATGGGGTTTGTTGTATAGATTAAATGAAGTGTAGTGTTTTTAAAATACATAAAAGTGTTGGCTTTTATATGGCTTATAATGGCTTAGTGTGATAGTGACAGATAGATAATATATAAACATTTTTACTTTACAACCAAATTTAAATAACCATTAACAAAACCCAGAAGGAATTAATCCTCTTAGGGCAGTTTGCCCTCCAGTGATCTACCATTTTCTATAATGTACATGAATTTGTAATAAAATGTTTTTTAGTTGAAGAATGTTTGGTCTTATGAATTCCAGCCAGAGAGAGTAAGGATACACATCATGCTATAGATATACAGCTGTGTATATGCTGTATATCATAGACTTTAGTAGCAAATTTTTCTCTCCATCCTTTCCTGTGCAAGTTACCTCAAAGTTAATGATATCTACAGCTTGGTGCCTAGGATTTTCTTCTATGCTTAGAAAATATGTGTTAAATGAATTATTATCTTTTATGTAATAGATCTTGTATTGTTTTTATGTAACTCCTTTTAGTCTGTTTATTTTACTTTTTTTTTTTTTAAGTTTCTGAGAGAGAGAGAGAGAGAGAGAGAGGCAGGCAGCATGAGCAGGTGAGGATCAGAGAGAGAGGGAGGCACAGAATCAGAAGCAGTCTCCAGGCTCTGAGCTGGCAGTCAGCACAGAGCCCGACGCGGGGCTCGAACCCACGAACCGTGAGATCATGACCTGAGCAGAAGTCGGACGCTTAACCAACTGAGCCACCCAGGCGCCCCTTATTTTACTTTAAAAGAATAGGTTGCTTGCTATAAAACTGACATTAGTTGGTGTGATTTTTATTGAGTATCTATGTTCCGAGCAAAGAAGTGGATGAGAAGGAAAAGGAGGCATGCCAAATTGTTAACAGTTGGAATATTTAGGGAATTGGGGTTACTAGGATCTCTTATTTTCATTTATATGAGACATAACTATTATGACCATGAGTTTAAATTTGACAGAGGACAAAATGCTTAATTTGAAATTTGATTTCCATATAAATTACCAGGTATTTTAAGTGAGAACTTTGTGTTTTGGGTTGTGGGGAATTTTAAGATAGTTGCACCTTACTCTTTATTTGATTTTCTAAAATTATTACGACATGTTAATAGCCATGCTGTTAAATATAAAATGGAATAGCACATTGAAGAAAATTGTAAAGATAATTTCAGTTTTAATGAGTTTACTGTATTAACAACGGAAAATTAGTGAAATTGCCTTTAAGAAATGAGCATTACTGCTAGTATTGTCTTATTTTTTTGTATACTTTAAAAAAATTTTTTAATGTTTATTTATTTTTGAAAGGGGAGGGGAGGGTCAGAGAGAGAGAGGGAGACACAGAATCTGAAGCAGGCTCCCAGTTCTGAGCTGTCAGCACAGAGCCCGATGCGGGGCTGAAACTCCCAAACTACGAGATCATGACCTGAGCTGAAGTCAGACGCTTAACTGACTGAGCCACCCAGGTGCCTCTATATACTTTTATTAAAGTGTACTTTTTAGCAGAATGTTTACAACTTACCATTGTATATTTTAGGTTTCATTAATGTATAGTTGGATTTTATTTTATTTTAGCTCCTTATCCTGACTTCCTAAAATTCTTTTATTTTTTAAGGAAAGCAAGTCTTGCTCTGATTCGAAAAATGATTCATTTTTGCTCTGAAGCACTCTTAAAAGAAGTTTGCGATTCTGATGTTGGTCACAATTTGCCTACAGTACTTGTGGAAATCACTGCAACCGTCCTTGATCAGGAGGTCAGCTTTTTATCTTTCTTGAAACTCCTGTAGCTTTAATTCCCTTTAGACAATGGTCAGTAAAATTTAATTTTTGTCCTAATTTTAGTAAATTGTTTTGTCTGTAAAATAACTGCATTTGTCTGCTTCAGGCAACTACACTTACTTCTGTCATTTTCTTATGATTTCCTTTTTGTTTCCTTTCAGGATGATGATGATGGTCACTTGTTGGCTTTGCAGATCATAAGAGATTTGGTAGATAAAGGTGGTGATATTTTTTTGGATCAACTCGCCAGACTTGGAGTAATTAGCAAAGTGTCAACTTTGGCAGGTCCTTCCTCTGATGATGAGAATGAAGAGGAATCAAAACCAGAAAAAGTGAGTAATCTGGATTGCAGAGTTTACAGAAAAGGGTTTCTTTTGAGGAAATCTAGTTCTAATTTATGATGGCTTTTGAGAAAATAATGGCAGTGTAATATAGTGGTATAATTTTTAAAAATTTGGTCACTTAAAAAATAAAATTTCAAACTCACAAAAAAAATTACGAATAGAGTATCAGAGTGTTCTTTATAAATTCACTAATTATTGACATTCTGTCCCATTTACTTTGCACAGACACTGTGTGTGCATGTGTCATTTAAGAAATATTTGAGGAACACCTGGCTGGCTTAGTCGGTAGAACATGCAGCTGTTGATTTCAGGGTTGTGAGTTTGTATCCCACCCTGGGCATGGAGATTATTTAAAAATAATAAGATGGATACATAAGTGCCTCTTTTAACACTCTAAAACTCCACCAGAAAACCAAGATGTTGTCTTTATAATCCTGGTATACTTATCAAAATCAGGATATTTAATATTTATATAAAACTATATCTAATTCAAAGACCGTATTCAAATTTGCTGTTGTCCTTAATAGCAGTTTTTCCCCCTGGTCCAGAATCTAATCCAGGAACACGTATTACATTTGGTTATCGTGTTCCTGAGAACTCAGCCTTTCTTTTTGTTTTATAACATAGGCATTTGTGAAGAGGACAGACCAGTTAATTTGGACAGTGACCCTTACTTTGCATTTGTGATTCTAGGTGGTTAGGTTCAGGTTATGTGTTTTTAGCAGAAAGACCACAGAGGCGATGTTACATTTTTCTCAATGTATAATGTGCCTTCTCTTAGAGAAGCTTTCTTACTGATTGTTACTTGGATCACATGGTTATGTTTGTCTGGTTTTTCTTTCATGGCTTTACACTTTTTCTTTTTGTAATTAATAAGTAATTAATAGGGAGACTATGTAAATATACTGTTACTCATTAAAACGTATACCCATGAGGTTTTTTTGTTTTTTTTTTTTTTAAGTTTATCTTTGAGAGAGAGCAGGCCTGTGCAGACAATGTGTAAGCAGGGTAGAGGCAGAGATACAAGAGAGACAGAGGATCCAAAGCTGGCACTGTGCTGCCAGCCAAGAGCCCCATGTGGGGCTTGAACTCACGAACTGTGAGATCGTGACTTGAGCCAAAGTCAGACACTTAACTGACTGAGTCATCCAGGTGCCCCATACCTGTGAGTTTCAGTATCCATTGATAATTCTTACCTTAGATTGTACACTTAAAATATACCTTAACTGTCCCTGCTTATTCCAGCACTGATTGAAACTAACAATTAGTGAATGCTTCTATGTATTAGTGACAGAGAGATAATATTTTTGAGAGAATGGTAGAGTTTAGATTGTTTCTATAGAATCCTAAGAGAGTTAGAGATAGAGATATTCCTAAATTACTTGAGTAATCTGAGGGGTTTAACAACAAAACAAAGTAACAGGTGATATCTTGAGGCTGGTGATGTTAGTCTTTGTGCTGACAGCACAGAGCCTGCTTAGGATTCTCTCTCTCCCCATTCTCTCTCTGCCCCTCCCCCATTCACACACATACTTCGGTGCTCTCTCGCTCTCTCAAAATAAATATATAAACTTAAAAAAATAGAGGTATGTTTAAGGTTCATCCCCCTAGAATTCTTTTATCCAAGAAATAGGTTACAAATACCATGTGAATTCACTCATGTGTGGAATTTAAGAAACAACGTAAACTAGCAAGGAGGGGAGAAAAAGGGAGAGAGACACAAACCAAGAAACAGACTGTTAACTATAGAGAACAAAATGATAATGACTAGAGGGGAGGTGAATGAGGGATGGGTGAAATAGGTGATGGGGATTAAGGAGTACACTTGTGATGAGCACAGGGTAATGTATCAAAATGTTAAATCACTGTATTGTGCCCCTGAAATTAATATTATAGTTTGTTAACTGGAATTTCAATAAATACTTAAAAAGAAAAGATTACAGATTCACAGCTTTTTTTTACAGCTTTTTTTTTTTTTGGAAATTAACAAGAAAATTCTAACATGAGAATTCTAGGGACCTAGAATAGCCAAAGCAATATTGACAAGGAATAAGTTGAAGGACATCTACCAGCGGATTTCGAGTCTTACTATAAAAGATAGGTTAGCCGGAAAAGAAAATAGATTAATGGCCCACATGTACATGATTAGTCAATTTTCAACCAAAGTGCTAAGGCAGTTAAGAAAGGATGATCTTTTCAACAAGTGATGCTTGAATAGTGGATACATACACACACAAAGGAAATTTTGACCCTTACCACAGGTACCAAATACAAAATTGACAGAAAATAAATCATAGACTGAAATGTACGGGCTAATATTATAAAACTTCTAGAGGAAAAGGAAGAAAATCTTAATGACTTTGAGCTTGGCAATGACTTCTTAAATAGGACATTAAAAGGTTACACTGTAGGGGCCCCTGGCTGGGTCAGTTGGAAAAGCATCTGACTCTTGATCTTGGGGTTTTGAGTTCAAGGCCTACATTAGGTGTAGAGATTACTTAAAAATAAATAAAAAGGTTATACTATAAAAGAATTAAAAAATCAGTAAATTTTACTTTATCAAAATTAAATTTGTTTTTCAAGGTACATTGTTTAGAAAATGAAAAGACAACCCAGAAAATTCTTTCAAATTTTGTCTGAAAAAACTTTTTTTGAGAGAGAGCATGAGTGAAAGAGGGGCAGAGGTATAGGGAGAGAAAGAATCTTAAACAGGCTCCAGACCCAGCCCGAGCTGGTCTTGGGGTTTGATCTGACCACTGTGAGATCAGGACCTGAGCTGAAATTAAGAGTCAGATGCTTAACTGACTGAACCACGTAGGTGCCCCTGAAAATATTTCTATTTGGCCTTTTTTTAAAAATCTAGTTTTTGAGAAGGAGAGAGAGAGCAAGCAATCAGGGGAGGGGAAGAGAGAGAGGGAAGAGAGAATCTCAAGCAGACCACACTGCTAGCACAGACCTCGGTGTGGGGCTTGAGCTCACGAAACTTGAGATCATGACCCGAGCCAAAATCGAGAGTTGGACACTTAGCCACCTGAAGGCCACACAGGTGCGCCCCTGGCCTTCATTTTTTATGGATATTTTCAATGCCTACAAGGACTTTTGGCTAACCGTTTTCTGGCACTTTGAGAGATGTTCCATTGTCACTTGATGTTCATAGACTCCGTAGAGAAATTTGCTCTGTTTCTTATCTTAGTTCCTTGGTATATAACGTATATCTTTTCTTACAACATCTTTTTTACTATGGGTGTTCTTATGATATGATCACTGGTTTTTAGCAATTTGACTTTACTGTCATTTGCTGTGCTGGGTGCACACATATACAGGTGTGCACATATGAGTGTCCATACTTGCTCAGGATTGTTTAAATTTCTTTGTGGGCTTAACAGTTTTTATCAAATTTGGAAATTTTTCAGCATTTAGAATGTCGCTGATTGACCATCCTGTATGATCTCTGAGAATTAATTATTCAGTTTACAATTTTCCATTTGTTCTTTGCCCAACCTTATGGAGTATCCCTCCAGAAATGAGTGGTCTAGTATTCATTAGAGACTTATGCTGATCACTTTGCAGATTTCTAGAGGTCTTTTTTGGTTGTCTCCCTAATCCTGAACTCATCTTCCGCATACTGTTTGCTTTAGCGTCTTCGAACACAGATCTCCATTTCCTCAACCTGTACTGCTGGACTCTTTTTGTGTTCTCTCTTAAGACCTTAGCAAGAAATTTGTGCCCAAGGAGATTACCTTGTTTGTTTTCATTTTCTGGGGGATCACGGTCCTGTGTTGCATTTTTGTCCATTGTTTGAAAATCACTTTTTCATATATCTTGTCTAGTGTTTAGTTTACAACGAATAAACAAAAATGGTCCTTGTTAACCTGTCATGACTTAGAGCACAGTACTGATGTTTAGAGAAATTTATAATCCACACTTTATAATCTTATTTTAGTGTTACAAACTATTTCAGGGAAATATATAAAAAAATATTTTTAGGTATCACAGATTTTTATGAAGTTTAAAAGTGCTTTACCCATACACACATGCACACACATGCCAAGTTCATATATGTTTATGATGAATATTTTCTATATTCCATGTTATATGTAAAATATATATGTTAACATAAACCTTTTTAGGGATTGCCAGGGTAGGAAAATAGTGTTTACAAATTGTTTTTTCTTTTAAACATGCTCTAAAATCTTTTTATGATTATAAGAATTATCCAGTATATTTAATTCACTTGGCTAAGAGTGGAACCTTACCTTCATTACTAAAAAGCATCTATGATGATTCTGTTGCACTTCTAGGATTGGATACCATTGCTCAGTAAAAACAACCATTTTTTTAAAAAAATAATCAGGCCCAGAGTTGTGAGTTTACCAGCGTCCTAGATAATTAGCTAGTTGTATGTAGACTAATCCATTGGCTTTCTGTACTACTGCAGATGGAAATGTTATAACTTAGGCCATTATTTATGTGAGTTTCTTAACATTTTTAGGACTTGCAAGATTTAGTTACAGGTAATTCGTTGAATCAAAATACACAGTAAATTACAGGCAACTAAATATTATGTTCAAGCATATTTTAATATATACATGTATATTTTAAGTTTATTTATTTTGAGCACAAGTAGGGGCGGAGCAGAGAGGGAGGGAGGAAGAGAGAGGGAGGGAGGGAGGGAGAGAATCCCAGGCAGGCTCCATGCTATCATGCTCAAACCCTTGAACTGTGAGATCATGACATGAGTTGCAGCTAACAGTTAGATGCTCAACTGACAGAATCACCCAGGCACCCCCAAATTCAGCACATTTTAATTCTAAATTTGATACATGGACATATTTAAAAAATATTTGTGAATATTTGGAATAGATATTATTTTCTTTGTTTCATTGAATAATTTTACACATTTAGGAAGATGAACCACAAGAAGATGCTAAAGAATTACAGCAGGGTAAACCATATCATTGGAGAGACTGGTCAATCATTAGGGGAAGAGACTGCTTATATATATGGAGTGATGCAGCAGCCTTGGAATTATCTAACGGCAGTAATGGTTGGTTCAGATTTATCTTGGACGGGAAACTTGCCACCATGTATTCAAGTGGTAGTCCTGAAGGTGGATCGGATAGTTCAGGTAATAGTTATTTCGATTAAAATGTTTTACAAATTTTGGTAATTTTGATGATTTGTTTCTCTACTGATACTTTTGCTAGCATTGCCATAAGCACATTCTTGATGATCAGATGGCCAGTTTCTTTAGTATCAACAGAGAAAAACTATTGTACCACGAAAGCATTTAAGAAATGCCTTTTTTTTGGTTTGAGATCAGCAGTAGTGTTGTGTCTACCTTTAATCTCTAATCCTTTAGGTAAAGCTACCTCTTATAATGTAGTGATCAATTGTGTGTGGTGAGGCTATCTCTAGTTGTATCTTTTTCCAAAAGCCGTATACTTTAAAAAATGTTGGCTGTAGGATTGCTATTATGCCTGAACCTAAATACATCAAATGACTGGGAATATACCACAGAACAAGACATTGCTAATGCAGTTTTTTTTTTTATGTAAAATTGATAATTCTAATTGGTAGTTTCCTTTTTATAAAAAAAAAAGCATTTGAAAAGAATGAGGTTTTAAAATAATTATTTTGTCTTTATAGAAAGCAGAAGTGAATTTTTAGAGAAATTACAAAGAGCTCGAGGCCAAGTAAAGCCATCTACTTCAAGTCAACCTATACTCTCAGCACCAGGACCCACTAAACTCACTGTAGGGAATTGGTCACTAACATGTTTAAAAGAAGGAGAAATTGCTATTCATAACTCAGATGGTCAGCAAGCAACAATATTGAAAGAAGATTTGCCTGGTTTTGTATTTGAATCTAATAGAGGAACCAAACATTCATTTACTGCAGAAACTTCTTTGGGTAAGTTATGTAGGGAATATAAAATATGTATAAGAATAAATGAGTATATTACATTGCAATAAAATAAATTCTGTGAAATATCTTTTTTTTTAAGGTTCAGAATTTGTGACTGGTTGGACTGGCAAAAGAGGCAGAAAACTGAAATCTAAATTAGAAAAAACAAAGCAAAAGGTATATTGTCAGATTTTCTTTTTCTTTTTTTTTATACTGACATGATAAGGTTTCATTAGTATATTGTAAGCATTTAAAAATTTTGAGCCATATAACACAAGTTACCCTAATCTAACATACTTTCAGTTTTTCTTTTTCTGTGCTTACTATTTTTTTCCACAATACATACACATTTGCTTATAATCTTTATACATGTTTTAAACACCAACATTGAAATAGTGATAATTAGTAAGACAGTAAAATTTAAATTATTTGACTAATGTCACAAAAATTTTGAACTCATGCTTTTTTTTTTTAAGTTTATTTATTTGTTATTTCTCAGAGAGAGAAAGAGAGAGAGCGCACACAAGCAGGGAAGAGGCAGAGAGAGAGGGAGACACAGAATCCAAAGCAGGCTCCAGGCTCTGAGCTGTGAACAGAGCTCAGTGTGGGGCTCAAACTCATAAACTCCAATATCGTGTCCTGAGCTGAAGTCAGATACCTAACCAACTGAACCAACCATGCTCCCTTGAACTCATGCTTTAATTATTATCGATAGTAATGTTCTGAGTGATATAGTGGAATTGAAAATACTTCATTAATATTTTACAATCCTGATAAAAGTATTAGCTTTATGATAAAGTAACTTGAATACCTGTTTCTAGATTCACATATTTTGATGCCTAGTGGCCCATCTTTTATGAAATAATTCTTTCAAAAAGATACAGGAGCAAATGTTTACTGATTCCACTTTCAAAATCACAGTACTGATTTTTAAATTCTATCCATTAAGTATACATTGCTTATTATTCTTTTGTTTGTTTGAGAGAGGGAGAGTACAAGCTGAGAAGAGGGGCAGAAAAAGAGAGAGAGAAAGAGAACCCTAAGCAGGCTTCATGCTTAGCACAGAGCTTGATGTGGGGCTTGATCCCACAACCCTGGGATCATGATCTGAGCCGAAATCAAGAGTCAGGCACTCAACCAACTAAGCCACCCAGGTGTCCCAGAAATTTTTACTAACTCAGGGTATCTTAAGGGCAATTGAGGAAGAAATTACTCAATTGAAGATAGCCATTAGATGCTAAAAGGAGTTTGAACTAAATGTAGTCCATTTTCATTATTCATGGTAGTTGTGTTAAGTAAAGTTTCTGTGAAGTAAAGACCATTGCTCTTTGGGGAAATACAGCGTTAGAGTGCCTGTGAAGCTCTGGTCACATTTTATAACTGATGCTTATATTCCCCTGTTTTATGTGTCTTTCTGTTCAAAGACCCCATGTTTAATAAGTGTATTATTTTTAAAAATATGTTTATTCGTTTTTGAGAGAGAGCGTGAGCGTGGGAGGGGCAGAGAGAGACAGAGACAGAGAATCTGAAGCAGGCTTCAGGCTCTTAGCTGGCAACACAGAGCCCTACACGGGGTCTGAACTTGTAAACCGTGAAATCGTGACCTGAGCCGAAGTCAGATGCTTAACGGACTGAGCCACCCAGGTGCCCCTGTGTATTATTGATTTGTTAACACAGAACGTGTGTCCAGTAGCACAGTCATGCCTGAATGAAGCTTACCTAACACACATATTTTCTCCATAAGGCACGTGTTGTACTTTCTTATGCTTAGGAACTCTGGACAGCACTTCAGGCACTATGTTTGGTGGCCATTTTAAACAGTGAAGTCAACAGAACCACAAAAATGTAAAAAACATGCACAAAATAGACTGTGGAAAGGAAACTTGTTTATAGTATGAAGGTTAAAGCAAGTATGACACTTGTTTACAGGTAGACATCACCTTGTTTGTCTCACGTAAGAACATGCATCTGAGGCAGCTCCCAAGTTTTTGCTGCACTGTGTATACCCACAAATGACTATGAAAGCACTGCGAGTATTGCTTTCGGGATGACAAGTACATTTTAGTGTGTAGTTGAATTCACAAATACAGAGTTTTCAAATAATGAGGATTAACTGTAATTTTTTTAAGGTTTATTTATTTTGAGAGAGACAGAAAGAGGGAAAGAGAGAGGGAGAGAGCACAAGTTGGGGAAGAGCAGAGAGTGAGAGGAAGGGAGAGAATCCCGGGCAAGCTTCATGCTATGAGTGCACAGCCCAACTTGGGGCTTGATCTCGCAAACAGTGAGATCGTGACTGGAGCCAAAATCAAGAGTCTGACGCTTATCTGACTGAGCCAAGCAGGCACCCATCAGCTGTAATTTTTTATAAAGCCACCACTGAGCTATCTCAGGAATTTCTTGCAATTCCTTATGGGTTATATTATGCAACCAAATCTAGACTCACGGGGTACTGAAATTTCACACTACAGAAGGAAAGTAAATCAAGGAGAACATAGTCTCGTCCTATGTTTTCATTTTCTTGAAAATTAAGTAATTATTGACTCACTTTCTTGAAATCAATAGTATTAGTAGTAAATCAAAGAATAGCTTCATTGACCATATGGGTATTCCTTGGGCATGAAAGTAGTACATATCAAAATATACCGATTTTAGATAAAAATAATTTTAACTATTAATTTTAACCTTTTTTATTTGTTAATACTGTTTTATAAAGGAGTAGTTTCTTAAATTTTATTACTATTCAGAACTTATTTTGCTTTTAATTCTGAAAGGCATACCAAAATAGAATGAAAAAGTAATATTCATTTCAGGAGTGAATTTTTTTCTATTATATTAGAGTTATGCTAGGTTAGTTTATGATTTTAATGAAATTACATAAGTCCTAAATTTACATTATTTAAGCAAAAATTTTTTTAAGTTTTATTAATGTTTCTGAGAGAGAGAGCATGCAAATGGGGGAGGGCAGAGAGCTACCCGGGAACAGAGAGAATCCCAGCCGGCTCTGCTCTGTCATTGTGGAGCTCAATATAGGGCTCAGATTTATGAACCACAAGATGATGATCTGAGCCAAAGTCAGACACCTAACTGACTGAGCCACCCAGGCGCCCCTAAGCAAATATTTTTAAAGGCTATTATGTACTGAATTTTATCATACCTAAGCCTGGGACACAGATGGGTTCTCTCAAATAACATTAATGTAAATGAGAGATAAATAGTGCCCAAACTGATAGTAGTCATTCTTCCTTATGGTTAAGTATGCAAATAAGAGTGTCATATATACTTTGTGTGTATAAATAGAAAAAATAAATAAAACCTAAAATATACCCCAAAATGTTAAAAGGTTCAACTCTGAGGGAACTCCTTTCTATTTACTAGATGGAAAGCTGCCTGATCCATGAATCATTGAATAAAAGCCAATTAGATCTTTAAAAAAAATTTTAAAAGTTCAGCATTGGTTGATTGAATATAGATGGCTTAGTTTTTTGGGTTTGGGTTTTTGTTTTTATTTTTGTTTTGCTTATTTATATTTTCTAATTGGTTCACCATAATTAGATTACTTTTATAAAGAACACAGTTCTTTATAGGTTGTTCAAGTTGGTTTAATTAAATTAATCTCTTCTTTGGTATATGACCATAAAGTTTAAACAACCAGAAATTAAAATTAGGAGTTCTTTTATTTGATATTGCTTTAACCTAGTTAGTGTACTTTTACAGCCATTAGAACCTTTGACATATATGAAGAGAAGTAGTATAATTTTTTGTAGGTTGCTAATGGTGCAAAAATCTTAATTTTTTAAAAGTTGCACACATATAGGTAGATAAAAGAGAAACTTCGTTAAAACTGTTAATCGTAGCAAAAATTCACATTTGCAATTTTCATTTGGTAGGTACGAACTATGGCTCGAGATTTATATGATGACCACTTTAAAGCTGTTGAAAGCATGCCTCGTGGAGTAGTGGTAACACTCAGAAACATAGCAACTCAATTAGAGTCATCTTGGGAACTTCACACAAATAGACAAGTATGCTATTTAGCCTCTGGATTTTATGGCCCACGTTGTTCTTTGTTTAGTTTTTCTCTTTTATATTCTGGGTACTGCCTAGGGGTCAGCAAATTGTCATACACAGGCTAAATTTGACCTGCCACCTATTTTTTTATGGGATGGTGAGGTAAATATGATTTTTGCATTTTTAAATGGTTGAAAACAAATTAGAAGTTAAGAGTGGTATTTTCTGATACATGAAAATTATATATAATAATGACTGTATCCAAAAGCAATTTTATTGCTTACAGCCATGCTCTCTCTTGCATGTTGTCTGTGACTGCTTTGGTGGCTGTAGGGCAGAATTGACTAGGTGTGACAGAGGCCATATAGCCTGTAAAGCCTAAAATATTTATAGTTGGCCCTTAAAAAATGTTTTCTGACCGTGGTACAGATAAATTTACAGTAAGAATCTGTACTTCTTGCTTAATATCTGATTTATTTTCTTGGCAATTAATACTGTGGTAAATTAAATATGTTACAACCTGTTTATTTTTTTGATTGTCTTCATTAAATTTTTTTTCTTTTAGTGTATTGAGAGTGAGAACACTTGGAGAGATTTAATGAAGACAGCTTTAGAAAATCTAATTGTACTTTTGAAGGATGAAAATACAATTTCACCGTATGAAATGTGCAGTAGTGGATTGGTGCAAGCTCTTCTTACCGTTTTAAACAATGTAAGTTTTCAAAGTAGCACAGAACAGACTATCTAGTTTAAAAAATTACTGGTAACTGTACTTTCTGGCAGAGCAGTGTTTGTTTTGTCAAGAAATATTTAAAAACTGAGTTAATACATGTTACTATTTATAATTTCTCTAGCCTTCCCTTTATGTTGTGTCATTAGTTTGAGCCAGTTGAATTCAGTAATTGAATCTTTTCAGATTTTTGAGTTTCCCAGTTAGAATTTGTTCTAGGTGTTGTTTAACAAAACACTTATAGTCTAAGTTTTAACATTATTCACTGCTCTGATTGCTTTTTAAAATGAAGTTAGTCTGTAGATCTTCATAAGTACTTAGATTATTTTCATAAAATTAGTTTATGAGCCACGACTGTTTAGAAAGTTACTCTGAATATTTGACAAGTATTTGCTATAACCTTAAGTGTCTCTATAATTTAGTCTACCTTTAATATCTCTTTATTGCGATAAAAATTTTTCCTTAACAAAACATACCACGTATACTTACTGTAACAAATTCTGATGACAAAAATATGAAAAGTGAAAGTTTCCTTCTATTTCAATTCTATTTTCCACTGTAGTTTTTGCTCTTCTTTTAAAACATTTTAATTTATTTTGAGAGAGAGAGACAGAGAGAGAAAGGGAGGCATGAAGGGAGGGGAAGAGAGACTTCCAAGCAGGCGCCATGTTCTCAGTGCAGAACTCGAGATCTCATGAACCGCCAGACCATGGCATGAGCTGAAATCAGGAGTCGCCAGGCACCTGGGTGGCTCAGTCAGTTAAGTGTCCAACTTCGGCTCAGGTCATGATCTCATGGTTTCTGGGTTCGAGCCCCGCGTCGGGCTCTGTGCTGACAGCTAGCTCATAGCCTGGAGCCTGCTTCCAATTCTGTGTCTCCCTCTCCCTCTGACCCTCCTCTGCTCCTCCTCTGCTACCGCTGTCTCTCTGTCTCTCAGAAATAAATAAAAAACATTAAAAAAATAATGAAATCAGGAGTCGGGCACTCAATTGACTGAGCCACGCGGGCACCCCTAGCTTTTGCTCTTAATCACTACATGTCACGGTGATACACTCTTAAAATTCTGTAAGTTGTATATTCCATTCATTAATTTTACCTTTGCATTTTTATTTATTAACACCTATTGATTATAACATTATATCACTTAGTGAAATCACTGTTTTAGTATACCAGTTACATATTTTGTAATGCTAATTAAAGTATATAATATTGTTAAAATGCCAAATGTTCATTTGTTAGTAATCTGAAAAATCACCTTGCGTACTACACTTTGGGAAAAGCTGATTTAGCAGTATAATTGTTACCCATTATATAACATTCAGGAAGGAAAAAAAATCTCTTAGCTGTGGTCCACTAGTCATAAACTAAAAAGAATTTAATTGAAAGAAAAATAATGATTTCACTAGATTCTATTGATAATTTTGTAATATACAGTATTAATACTCATCTTTGTAGCATGTGTTTGTGATAAATTTTGGTAAAAGCCCTACGACATTTTTTGTACCTTTTTAATTTTTTTTAGAGCATGGATTTAGATACGAAACAAGATTGTAGTCAACTGGTAGAAAGAATAAACGTTTTTAAAACAGCCTTTAGTGAAAATGAAGATGATGAAAGGTAAATCACCAATTTCTTTTAATTTGATGTTTGCAGTTTTTGAAACTTGGTATACTTCTTTTAAAGTAGAGTCTAATATATAGTGCTTATATACAAAATAGGAACTTTTAAATTTAATAAGTAGTGTAATTTTATATTTTAAATGTATAATAGTAGGTAAGATTTTTAAAGCTCTTTTTAAAGCACTTTTTAATCTTATGGAATAAGAGAATTTACATGTCTGCTAGGAATGCAGCTAACCAGTCAGTTTAATAAAATTAGATGCCTCCTTCTATGCCTGAAATGAATGTAACACTGTGTGTCAGCTACAGTTAAATAAAAAATTGAAAAAGGAATTAGATATCTCTTTAATATATAACTGAAAATTTGAACACTGATTAAGTATTTGATATTAAGTAGTAATTGTTAATTCATTTTTAGGTGTGATAATGAGAAGAGTTTTGTTATTTTAAGAATTCTGTATAGAGATACATTCTCAAAATATTTCTGGGTGAAGTATGTTCTCTGGCATTTTCTTCACAATATATTGGACAGAGAAAAATGGGTGGGGATATAGATAGAAATCAATTAGATATTAGTAGATATTTGTTGAAGCTGGGTCTTGGGTTGATGAAGGTTCATTTTAATACTCAATTTATTTTTGAATGTGATTGAATTTTTAAAATAACAAATGAAATTCATTTCATTAATTTTGGGTACTACTTTAAATGAGTTACCTTGTTTTATGAGTGTATGGTAATTTATTGAAACATTGCAGTAGTTAAACATTTAGCTTTGTAGAAATTATTGCTAATATTAAAATATACTTGTCTCAGTGGAAACATCTTTTTACATAAATTCCTTTAAGTGGTAAAAGATTTAAGAGTTAAAGATTATAAATGGTCTTTAAGCATTCTTGATACAAATTGTTATTTTCCAGAAACATTACACCAGTGTTGCCTTGCTAACAAATAATACCATTTTCAAAAATTTTCTGCTTTGTGTATTTTTATATGTATCAAATATTATATAATAAAATTGTTTAAATTTTAAATTGCATGTCTACTTTGAATGCAGTTGATAAATCTTGCAAGTGAAATGAAATACTTTATTATTTGTTTATTGATTGATTGTGCGTGTGTGTGAGTTAGAGAGAGAGAGAGCATGCACGTGCAAGGCAGGTAGGGACTTCTAGAGAGAGGGAAAGAGAATCCCCAGCAGTCTCCACACTCAGCACAGAGCCAGTGCAGGGCTTGGTCTCATGACCCTGAGATACTGACCTGAGCTGAGATCAAGAGTAAGATGCTTAACTAACTGAAACACCCAGGTGCCCTGAAATATTTTATTCTTAAATGAAGGAAATGGCATTATGAGAGTATCTTTGCTTGCTTAGATATAGTCTAATAGAAAATTAAATTTGTTTTTTTGTGCTCATAAAGTAGGTGTCTACATAAGGTTGGTTACTCCAGTTTTTCTATAAACTTGCGTATGAAATTTTATAAACACTCTGAACAATTTTTTTTTTCTTTGTAGTCGACCAGCAGTTGCATTAATTCGGAAGTTAATAGCTGTACTAGAGTCTATTGAACGTCTACCTCTCCATTTGTATGATACACCTGGATCCACATATAATCTGCAGGTAACCAAGAAAAACGCAGGCACTGTTACTGCTGAATACATTTAGGAGCAGTCTGTAATGATTCTGCTTACTCATTAAAGACTGTAACCCTAGGGGCGCCTGGGTGGCTTAGTCGGTTAAGCATCCGACTTTCGCTTAGGTCATGATCTCGCGGTTTGTGGGTTCGAGCCCCGCGTCGGGCTCTGTGCTGACTGCCAGCTCAGAGCCTGGAGCCTGTTTCAGTCTGTGACTCCCTCTCTCTCTGACCCTCCCCTGCTCACACTGTCTCTCTCTCTCTCTCCTAGAAATAAATAAAAACATTAAAAAAAATTTAAAAAAAAAAAATAAAGACTGTAACCCTAAAGCCACTTGATTATTTTATAATGTTTCTTGAATTATTAATTTTTCAATTTTTTATTTAATCAAATCACTATGGATTTTCAATAAATGTTTATTGTAAGTAATAAATCATATTTGATGGGGGAGGGTAACTGGAAAAAGACCATCAGTGGAAAAGGCAAGGAAAAAAAATGGGTCCTTTAGTTTTAGAATTATGGGTTAAGTTCTTTCTATACGTATCAGCGGATGAGAAAAGTGTAAGAATACTTAAAGACAGTTTTTTTTTCCTTGCTTTTTTTTTTTTATGTCATTGGTTAAAGCCTTTAATGGCCTTCCTTAGCTATTCATATTGATTCTGTGGGAAATCTGTCATGGGTTTTATAAAATGTTTGTTATTTTCCTAAATGGTTTTTAGTTGACATTCACATTCATTCATTCCTTTATTCTTTTCTTAGCATCTGGTATACAGATACGAATAAACAGAAGTTACATCTTCTGTAGGTTACTTTAGAATTCCTCAGCTGGTCATTTTGCCTGCATCTTGCCTTTATCCAGTCTATTCTGCTTGGACTGCATGGAATAGAGCCTTTTATAAGTGACTAAGAATCTGTATTTGCCAAGACAATGCATACTAGGGCAAAAATCTTGCCATACCCCCAAGAACTCCATAGTGTTACCAAAGCCACTAGATTCCCATGTTAGAGAGCTTGTCCAGGGAGTTACAGTATGTTAGTGTGCCTGACATGGTGTTAGAGTAAACACAATGTCAAGGTCTACTTTGTGTTTTATTTTAGGTAGAGTAGTAAAGTGGAGTAAGGGCCTTTGTGGCACATCTTTTTATTTATTTTATTATTTTTTAACAATTTTTAAATAATCTCTACACCCAGCGTGGGGCTCGAATTTATAAGCCCAAGAGCAAGAGTTGCATGTTCTACTGACTGAACTAGCTAGGTGCCCCAGTGCATGCTTTGAAAGCTTTATCCTTGATAAGTGAATGAGTCAGAAGTAAGTCTCAGTGACTGGAAATTCTCCTGCTTATACAGTCCTAGGAGCACCAACATCTTTTATTATGCACTTCTCATTTTAGGAGACTGTGCAAAGTAAAAAGGATAGCTAGTAGTATGCCCTATGTTTATTTTGCAGTCTAAATTGCTACCCATGTGTCCATATAAGTATTTGATTATGTGTCTGTAGGAACTAGTTAAGGTTTAAACAGCAATGAAGCTACCTAAATTACTAGTTTCATACTTGCTTACTAAAATACATTGGATTGAAAGCTATCTTGTGTTTTCAAAAGTTGATTAGCCATGGGGTACCTGGCTGGCTCAGTTGGTAGAGCATGTAACTCATCATCTCAGGGTCATGAGTTTAAGCCCCATATTGGGCATAGAATCTACCTTAAAAAAATTATTAGTCATTGATTGTTTGATATATTCTAGCTACTTTTCTTACCTGGAAAATTGCAACTTGTAAAAAATGCATTACTTCTGTTAAATTGTTTTGTGATTTATTCAAACCATATATATTTGAAGTTGTTTAGAAATTCTCTGAGTACATAGTTAACTTTGTTTCTTTCTTGGAAGCTAGTATCACTTACTCAGTGGTCCTTTAAAGAAAAAATTAGGGGCACCTGGGTGGCTCAGTCGATTAAGTGTCTGACTTCGGCTCAGTTCATGATCTCACGGTTCGCGGGTTTGAGCCCCGTGTCAGGCTTTGTGCTGACAGTCAGCTCAGAGCTTGGAGCCTGTTTCAGATTCTGTGTCTCCCTCTCTCTCTGACCCTCCCCTGTTCACACTGCCCCTCTCTCTCAGAAATAATAAAACATTAAAAAAAGAAAAAAAAAGAAAAAAATTAATAGAAAACAGACATTGACCTTTCTTTTATGGTTGCACTTTTATAATTCTCAATTACTATTGAAAACATGTCTCACTTTTGTAATTCCAAGAAAACAATGTATTTTCTGAAGCATTTTGGTCATTTTTGCACAGATACTTACAAGAAGATTAAGATTTCGGTTGGAACGTGCACCTGGTGAAACTGCATTGATTGACAGGACTGGCAGGATGTTGAAGATGGAACCCTTAGCTACAGTGGAATCTCTGGAACAGTATCTCTTAAAAATGGTGAGTTTTTGGCAAGGCTGTGATGAATTTCAAGGCATTTTCTACTGTGGTTTAATCCTTTAGAAAAGTAGTTAGGGAAATATGTGTGTAGAGTTAGGGTAATAACACTTTGCCCTAGTAATTCCATTTTTTGGAGACTGTTCTGTGTGTGTGTGTGTGTGTGTGTGTGAGAGAGAGAGAGAGAGAGAGAGAGTGAGGGGAGAGGTTGGGGGAGAGAGAGAAAAAAAAATGAAAGAGTACAAGCAGGGAAGATGGGCAGAGGGAGAAGGGCAGAGAAAGAATGAGAGAGAATCTTAAGAGGCTGACTCCTACAACACTGGGATCTTCACCTGAACTGAATCAAGTGTTGGACACTCACCCAGCTGAGCCACCAGGCACCCTTGGACTCTGTTTTAAGAAAGTAATCTTTGGGGGCGCCTGGGTGGCTTAGTCGGTTAAGCGTCAGACTTGCGCTTAGGTCATGATCTCGCGGTTCGTGGGTTCGAGCCCCGCATCGGGCTTTATGCTGACCGCCAGCTCAGAGCCTGGAGCCTGTTTCAGTCTGTGATTCCCTCTCTTTCTGACCCTCCCCTGTTCACACTGTCTCTGTCTCCCTCTCCTAGAAATAAATAAAACTTTAAAAAAAAAAAAAAAGAAAAGAAAGTAATCTTTGTACATTACAAATAGTTTCTTCATAAAGATGTTTATTAGAGTCATTTGTAATACTAAAATAGTGAACAAAACCTTGATGCTAGTCAATAAAGGAATATCAGATTTATAATTATTTCCATATATTTGAATATTATGTAGCTATTAAAATATATAAATATAAAAACAGGTAAGGAAAAATGTTAATGGTACATTATGATCAGATGTTTTTTACTCTATCAGTTGAAAGATTGGACTAAAGAAATAATCTATCATAAGAATAGTGGGGTATTTTGGTTGTAGAAGTTTGTATCGTTCTGTTTTTATTCCCAAATATTCCTTAATGAGTATTTGTCATAATAAAATAAGTCACATTAAAGGGATAGGAAAAAGTGGGGAATGCTTTTGAAAAAAGCCCTGTTAAGGTGAGTGTCTTTTGTATTTTCTTTGGTGTAGGTAGCAAAGCAGTGGTATGATTTTGACCGATCTTCATTTGTTTTTGTTCGAAAATTAAGAGAAGGCCAAAATTTTATATTTCGGCACCAGCATGATTTTGATGAAAATGGAATCATTTACTGGATTGGGACAAATGCCAAGTAAGTCATGCTATTTAATGTAGAGTGAAAATATTCACCTGGCAAAAAATTCTTGGTAGTAGAATAAAATGATTAATTACTCTGAGTGTCTTTCAGTTTAAGGAATTTTTGTTTTACAGATTAAATTTAAGGCTATCTCACTTTTTATGAAGAAAAAATCTAAATTGCCAGTTGTAGGATTTTAAAAAATTGATAAGTTTTATGTGGAAAACTAATATGAACAAATAGAATATTTTAATAGTGTTAACCACTTAATTTTTTTTCTTTTATTTAGAACTGCATATGAATGGGTGAATCCAGCTGCTTATGGACTTGTAGTAGTAACATCATCAGAAGGAAGAAATCTACCTTATGGCCGCTTAGAAGACATACTAAGTCGTGATAATTCAGCTTTAAATTGCCACAGCAATGATGATAAGAATGCCTGGTTTGCCATAGATCTGGGTCTCTGGGTGATACCATCAGCGTATACACTTCGTCATGCTCGTGGTTATGGAAGGTCTGCACTGAGAAATTGGGTTTTCCAGGTATCCAAAGATGGACAGAACTGGACTTCTTTGTATACCCATGTTGATGACTGCAGTCTCAATGAACCAGGGTTAGTTGAGGAGTCTTTGCAAATTGAAACACTCAGTAAAGAGCTTTGTTTATTTCTGCAACTGTATACCCTTAGAGCTCTCTTCTTTACAGAATGTTGAAGAAAGATTTTCTTTTTAAAAATATCACTTAATAGTGTAATTTAAATATTAAAACTTTGAAATAATAATTTTACCAGAACTTTAACAGCTTTAGGTGAAACATCTGTAGAACATTGAGCCTATTTACTTAAAAAGAAATTGATATATATGTGTATATATAGCACACTAATAAAAACAAAAAAAAATGGAATTAGTTTTTTACTAAACTCTTCATATATGTACATAATATATGTACACAAGTTAACAGTAGCTATTGCTGGTTATAGAATTGTGGCTGACTTAAAGTTTTTTTTAATGTGTCTCTTTTCCTAAATTTTATAGATTGATCATATATTATTTTTTTAGGTTTTTTTTTTTTTTTTTTTGGAGAATGAGAGGGGTTACAGGGAGGGGCATACGAAGAGAAGAGAGAGAATCTCAAGCAGGCTCCATGTCCAGGACAGAGTCCATCTTGGGCCTCAATCTTATAACTGTAACATCATGAAATCAAGAGTCAGACACTTTTTTTTTTTTTTAAGTAGATTTTAAATTTAGATGGTGAGTTTTTTTTTTTTTTTTTNAGAGTCAGACCCTTAACTGACTGGGCCACCCAGGCATCCTGATCATGTATTATTTTTCTAAGGGCAGAAAGTAGTTCTAAAAGTTTTAGTTCTAGTAAGTTTTAATTGAGCAGTGTGGCACATTTTGCAGGGAATATAGAGCATGGAGTTAAATTAATTTCTGCATTTGATGTAATATGGAAGGAACTCCTTATCATTAGAATTAATAGAGAATTTTTCATTTTTTATTATTTATTTCTATTTTTAAATTTGCATCCAAGTTAATTAGCATTTAATAGATAATATTTTCAAGCTTTAAATTTAACATTTAATGTATCATTTAAACTTTGCCAGAATTTTTAAGAATTCTTCATCATAAGAGCATAGTTTGTTGCTTATAAAATTTCTTGTCTTATTTCTTTGGATTTTATTAATCATAAATCATTTAATGTTAGAGTCATTAATAGCATACCTTTAAACATCATTTTTAATTTCTTTTCATGATGGCTGTTGTTCTCCTTTTATATCTTTTTTCTTGTGTAACAAACTGTAGACTGAATGTGGAAGTTGGTTTTTCAGTAGGTCTCTATTATGTAAAAAATCTTCCCCATCTGTTTTAAAACATTACACCAGTTTTTCTTAACACCTTCACAGGTCAACAGCAACCTGGCCTCTTGATCCACCAAAGGATGAGAAACAAGGGTGGCGACATGTGAGAATTAAACAGATGGGGAAAAATGCCAGTGGACAAACCCACTACCTGTCACTGTCTGGATTTGAACTTTATGGCACTGTAAATGGAGTATGTGAAGACCAGCTAGGTAAAGAGATGATAGGTTTTTCACTTACTAGAACAATTCTATGTGTAAGAAGTGACTTGTTTATATTTCTTTAAAAAAAATTTTTTTTAAATGTTTTTATTTATTTCTGAGAGAGAAAGAGAGACAGCACGAGCAGGGGAGGGTCAGAGAGAGGGCGACACAGACTCTGAAACAGTCTCCAGGCTCTGAGCTGGCTGTCAGCACAGAGCCTGACACGGGACTTGAACCCATGAACCGTGAGGTCATGACCTGAGCCGAAGTTGGACACATAACTGACCTGAGCCGAAGTTGGACACATAACTAACTGAGCCACCCAGGCGCCCTGATATTTCTCTAATTTCTATTTTACAGGAAAAGCAGCTAAGGAAGCAGAAGCTAATCTTAGAAGACAGAGACGCCTGGTACGCTCCCAGGTTCTGAAATACATGGTTCCAGGGGCGCGTGTGATCAGAGGGCTAGATTGGAAATGGCGAGATCAGGATGGCAGCCCACAGGGGGAAGGTACCGTCACAGGAGAACTGCATAATGGTGAGTAGGTACTTAGCATTTGTGGTGTTAAAATGGAATATTACGTAACACTGTTTTTCTTTTGTTGTTTTGGGATAGTTTATAAATTGTATGTATGTCTGAGCACTATATAGAAGAACATTAAAAATGAAAAAGTCGTTTACTTAGTATTAAGGGAAAATTTTATTTTCTGTTTTGATTTGAAATTTAGTGCTAATATTTTGAAGTGATTAATAAGCTAGTATAAGTTGACTATTCTGAAGACACGTGTTTTGCTTTTTGTTTTTTAGTCTATTCTTACGTTTCCATTGATCTTTAATCGCTTACATTTTTCTTGTTAGCCTCATGGGAATCAGGCAGTAATTTTTTATACTCTCACTCGAAGAAAAAGTAGTAACATTTTTACTTACTATTTTTCAATAAAGAATGAGAATTGTAGCCTCTTCATTTATTAGTAGATTATAAGATACCGTTTATAACTGTGGACTGTTAATTTCTCAGTCTACTAATATTTCTTTGGCTTTAAACTTTGATATCTTATAAGGTAAGGGCTGTTTAAATCAAGTTCATTAAAAATTTGTTTAACATTTGTTTATTTTTGAGAGAGAGAGAGAGAGCGTGCGCGCGAGCGAGTGCGGGGGAGGGGCAGAGAGATAGGGAGACATAAAATAAAGCCGGTTCCAGGCTTGGAGCTGTCAGCATAGAGCCTGATGCAGGGCTTGAACTCATGAACCCCGTTTGTAAGATCATGACATGAGCCAGAGTCAGACACTTAACTGACTGAGCCACCCAGGCACTTCTAAATCAAGTTCATTTTAAACCTTTCGTGCTGTGGATTTTAGAGAAGTCCATATCCACTTAATCAATTGTTCTTAACTCCCAGAAGCAACTCATAATGGCTAATTTTTTCCTTATAAGTTAAAAGGCTGATTTATTAGCAGATACTTTGCCTAGCTAGTAGTGTGTTCTTAATAATTTTGCATGGCATTAAAAACAAAAAGTAAAATGTTCATATTCTTAACTTACACCAAATATTTAAAGAGCTATAATAAAGGTGACGGTGCTTAGGAGAATGAATAAACACTTAATATCTTAATACACTCATGTTCTGTGAGATAACAGGCGTTTATTTACCTAAATAAACTCTTGATTTTATTGTTTTTAAAATTCTATTCCTTGAATTACTTTACTACGTATTTCTATATAGTTATACTGTATTTCAAATCATTGCCATTATAGCAGGTTTACAGTGAATGAATGTACATGTAACTGCCAAAGTTCATAAAAACCATTAATAGTTGAGAAGACAGTAGTACCTTCAACCCAGAAATTTTAAATGTTGTTTTTCAGACATCTTGATAATACGCTATTAATATTCTATTACTTCTAAATTGTTTGGGCAATTAAGTGTGTTAGCTAGTTAGGGCTATATGAATGTGGTTTCTCAGGCTGCAGTCAGCTGAAGCAACTGCCTAGGAAAATGGGAATCTTAATTTTAGAATTTAGTATGTAAGAAAAGCTTATTTTTGCTGATCCAATGTAAAGGTTTAGAGGTGCAGCTGACTAAGGTGGCTATTCTTATTTAGTCTCACATGAAAACCTTTATGTCAGAGAGAGTACTTAGCTTATAAATAAACCATTTCCTTCCCTCCCTCCTTCCCTCCCTTCCTTCTTCCTCCTCCTCCTCCTCCTCCTCCTGCTCCTCCTCTTTTTCTTTTTTAATTTTACTTTTAAGTAATCTCTACATCCAACATGGGGCTCAAACTCACAACCCTGAAATCAAGAGTTGCACGCTCCACCAACCAAACCAGCCAAGCACCCCTGAACCAACTATTTCTAATATGGCTAGTTAATTACTAATTATCTTTTTACCTATCTTTCGGGCATAGTGGGAGCCCAGAGTTTTGTAACTATGAATTTATGGATAGTATGTATATGCCTTTTCTTGGTTCCCCTTAGATAACAATTTAATTACATTCTCAATATGAATAGTTCACATTTAAAATTTATTTTCCACATTATATCAATTAAATCCTTTGTAAAGAATCTATGTGTCAGTAGGACCATCCATTTTTTTTTCACATATTCTACAAATGTGGGGGCCTACGATGTAAAGGTACTTTGTTGGACTTCAAATATACGCTGATCCCTAAAAATGTATGATCCCCTGCCTTCTGACTGAAACTGATAAATATACAATTGTAGATCCTGAAAATTATTATGAAGTAAATTATCAGTATAGTTTTAGACTGATAAATGCAATATAAATGTTAATTTTATTTGGGATTGGGATACGTTTTTGAGCCTTTATTCACACTGTTCCATGTTGCAGAAGAGATAGTTACATGTTGGTTCTTCAGAAGTTACTTCTGCATATAGAATAAATAGAGGCAATTGAAATCTCATCAAAACTAGATGATGTAGATTTGGAGCAGGTAGTTTTCATCTCCTAGAACTCCTATGCATATACTCTCCACAGGTAATTTAGTATTACTTATACCCCTCTGAGCCTGTCATCAAAAATATACATGGATTTGTTATGTGTATGTGCACATCTGCACATGCATGGGGGTACCTGCCTGTATGGATGAAATAATTTCAAACTTTATAAAGACTGGTTATATTTTTAAAAGTACATTTGTTTTTCATGTGTTGTGTTTTTCCCTTAAAGTAGTTAGCTTATAATACTAAAGTAAGATTGTAAAATTTTTATTATTTTCCTTTCTAATAGACAATTTATTTTACTGCTCTTGGAAGTTAATTACTGTTGTGTTTTTTTTTTAAAAAGAACAAGTACTGTTTACAAGTACAAGTAAATATACATTGAATATCATGTATAATATGTATGAATAATGAACTATTCATTAGTTCTTTACACATTATTAGATTTAGCTTATAGGTTCTAGTAAAAGAGCTTAGCATACTTTAAAAATTTGGTTTTAGAATTTTCTGTGCTTTTTCAAATTTATTAAACCTAATCATAAGAAAACTAAGTAACCACTGAACTTTGAGAACACAATTGAAATGCTGACTTAGTGTTATTTGAGCTAGTGACCTAAAATTTAAACAGTGATATATGGATATTTTGTCAATTATTAGGATTTAGCCCAAACTTAAAAATTAATGGTAAGTCAGAACTTTTTCTGTAAAGAACATTCTACTACATAGTTCTATTTAGCAATTTAGATTTCATCTCTACTTAACTGATCTTGCAGTATTTCACTATTTATATCCATCTTTTTATGGTTTTTAACAGTTCTTCCCCTTAAAAGATAACCCCGTAGATGTAAACATGACCCTTAAACATTGTTTTCAGATATCAGCAGAGCAAGCAGTTCAGAAATGAGAGAAATAAAAGGAAGAATTTAATTTTAGTTGGCAGACCTTAAATGACTATAGGAATTCAGAGAAGTGCAGCACTGATGAAAAGCTGATCCCATATTGTGGAGCTACTGTCTGACACGCTCCTATCTGCTTTCTGCTGGGTCTCACAAACTCCTGTCCCTTTCCAGGCTGGATTGATGTCACCTGGGATGCTGGTGGCTCAAACTCTTACCGTATGGGCGCAGAAGGAAAATTTGACCTCAAGCTTGCACCAGGGTACGACCCTGATACAGTGGCATCACCCAAACCTGTTTCATCCACTGTTTCAGGCACAACGCAATCATGGAGCAGCTTGGTGAAAAACAACTGTCCAGACAAGACATCTGCTGCTGCAGGCTCCTCAAGTAGAAAAGGAAGCAGCAGTTCTGTGTGTAGCGTGGCCAGTAGCAGCGACATCAGCTTGGGTTCGACCAAAACGGAACGGAGATCAGAAATTGTAATGGAACACAGTATAGTTTCAGGAGCTGATGTCCATGAACCAATTGTTGTTCTTTCATCTGCTGAAAACGTCCCTCAAACAGAAGTAGGGTCATCATCCAGTGCAAGCACCAGCACCTTAACCGCGGAAACGGGAAGTGAAAATGCTGAAAGAAAGTTAGGCCCTGATAGTTCTGTTCGTACTCCTGGGGAGTCTAGTGCAATATCCATGGGAATTGTTAGTGTTAGTTCTCCTGATGTTAGTTCAGTGTCTGAGTTAACTAATAAAGAAGCAGCTTCACAACGACCCCTTAGTTCTTCAGCAAGTAACAGACTGTCAGTGAGTTCTTTGTTGGCTGCTGGGGCCCCTATGAGCTCTAGTGCAAGTGTACCTAATCTGTCCTCAAGAGAAACATCTAGCTTGGAGAGTTTTGTAAGGAGAGTGGCAAACATAGCACGGACTAATGCCACGAACAACATGAATCTAAGCCGAAGCAGCAGTGATAACAACACTAATACTTTGGGGAGGAATGTGATGAGCACAGCAAGTAAGTGAGCTTTTCCTTATGGAACCCAATGGTTTTTCCTCCCTGAGTGATGCAAAGTAGGGTTTCTGGTTCAGTGGGTTCTGGCTGCAGTCGTGAACTAGATCATTAACCGTGTTACATACAACCATGTCAAATTAAGCACTTCAGGATTATGGACTTAAGTTCTACAATTAATTCTCTTAAGAATTCAGATCAGGTATGATAAAGAACCTCTTAGTCTGAAAGGATGAAACAATAACACACTTCTATTTTTCACTTTTCTGTGATAAATTGTGAACTTCAGCTGTATGAGGAAATAGAGGACTATTAAATTTTATCATAGCTGAAATCAGAGCATCACGCTGGTTTAACTTTTCCTTAGGTCCTTAATTGCTACTATTTTCTAAAAGTTCTTTAATTCTAATTTAAGTTAACAAGTCAAAGTAATTCTTTTGGAAAACATCATTGGGAATTAATTGATTGCCTGTTTCCCTTTTTAAAAAAGCAGAGCTTAATTTCTTGAAAGTAACAGGGCTGTAAAAACAAGGACTTTTAGTTGGATTTCAGTTGGGTTCCCAAAGTTGTTGCTTTTCAGCCTTAAATAATTAGTGTTTCACAATCTCATACTTTTTTTCTAAATATACAACCAGGTTTTTTCTAAGGTTTATACAGCCTCATCTGTTGTACTGATTTGCTTCATTTTTTATCTTTAGCTTCTCCTCTTATGGGTGCTCAGAGTTTCCCCAATTTGACCACACCTGGTACCACATCAACAGTGACAATGTCAACATCCAGTGTGACTAGCAGCAGCAATGTAGCCACAGCAACAACAGTTTTATCAGTTGGTCAGTCCTTAAGTAATACTTTAACCACCAGCCTCACGTCAACTTCCAGTGAGAGTGACACCGGTCAGGAAGCAGAATATTCGTTGTATGGTAAGTTGTAATTTAAAATATTTAGGTATTTGTGTAGTGATGTTTTTACTATGTTTTTCTGCTATTTTTTTTTAAGTTTATTTATTTATTTTGAGAGAGAGAATGCGAGGGGGCAGAGAGGAAGGGGAAAGAATCTCAAGTAGGCTCTGCTCTGTCAGCACAGAGCCCAGTGTGGGGCTCTAACTCATGAACCATGAGATCATGACCTGAGCCAAAACCAAGAGTCAGTCACTCAACCACCTGAGCCACCCAGACGCCCCTCTGCCATGTTGTTTTTAACTTTTGATTAGAAAGTAGTAATCCTCTCATTACTTAAAGGTATGGCATCTTCATGTGCGCTGAAATGGACTATTAAATTATCTGATTATAAGCAAGTATCTAGGAACTTTTGTGCTCTCCTTTTTTACCTTTTGTGCACTAATGAAGTTTTATTGGAAGGATCATAATAACAAAGAAAGTTGACACCTTTATCAGAGAAGAATAGAAGTATAATAGATTAAAAGGCTTTGTACACTGTAATGTAAGAGGAAAAGAGGAAAAACACTCCCTTGTGTACCTCCTCTACTTTTAACACTTTCTTCATGGAATACTTCGCTACTGGCACCGCTGACTAACAAATGTTTGTGAACTTTTCCCACATTAAACACTTTTTAGACACCAGCTGGGTGTCATAGAGTTTAACTCAGTTACTCACTTCTGACACTATTAACTACCTGGAGATAGTGTCATTTCCCATACGTAAAAGCCTCAGACCCATAACATTATCTCCCCACCCTTTCAGACACTAACTGCAAGGCCAGGTTGTCATCTGTGCTAAAGATTGGCTATAAATTAGAGGCTCCCATGGTCCTCTCCTCCTGTTCAATTAATTTGCTAAAGCGGCTGATGGGACTCAGGAAAATATTTTGTTTACTACTTGATTACCCCTTTTCTTATAAAAAAAAGGATATAACTCCAGATCAGCCAGATGGAAGAGATGCATGGGGTGAAGTCAGGAAGGTCCCACACACAGGTGCATTTGTCCCCTTGGTGTTTGGGGATGTTACCAGCCTGGAAGCTCTCTGAGTCCCTCCATTTTGGGTTTTGTTTGTTTTGTTTTGAGGCTTCACAACTTAAGCACAATTGATTAAATTATTGGCCAGGAACTCTATACCTGGCCCCTCTTCTTTCCCCATAAAAGGATCATCTTTCCAGAGAGTACATTGTGAAATTAATTTCATATTGTTTGATGGATTTCTGCAGTGTTTGAAATAGCTGCCATATATTCTACTCTTTGACTATGCGATTGTTATTTAATAAATTCTCCATTTTGGACATTTAAGTCACACCCTTTAATCACCATAAACATTGTTATGAATTGGCATCTTTGAACTTTAGTTTTGTATATTTCCTTAAGATACATTTTTAATTTTTTTGTTTTACATATTTTTTTTTTGAGAGACAGCACACGTGGGGGAGGGCCAAAGAGAGAAGGAGACACAGAATCCGAAGCAGGCTCCAGGCTCTAAGCTGTCAGCACAGAGCCTGACGTGGGGCTTGAATCCACAAACTGAGATCATGACCTGAGCCTAAGTCGGATGCTTAACTGACTGAGCCACCCAGGCTCCCCCTTAAGATACATTTTTAAAAGAAGTAATTGCTAAATTGCCTTTCAAAAAAGTACTTCCATCATTATTGTTTTGGAATGTCCTTTACCATACATACATACATACATACATACATACATACATACATCCTTGATGCCAGTGCCTTTTCTATTTAAAAATTAAATTTGTTAATTTCAAATATAAGAACATTTGTATGAAGATATAGTTTAAGTATTATTTTATGTAAATCTTTTTTTTCCCCAAGTTTTTATTTAAATTCTAGTTAGTTAACATGGAGTGTATAAATCTTATTTTAATGTGTTTTTGTTTTCCTTTGAATGTGTCCTCCTATTTCAGGCCAGAAGTTGGATCTGATGTTCATTTGTTTTAGGAAAATCATTATATTTCTCTGTGTCTACCTTATCTATTAAATGTGTATATAGCAAAATGATGATGATTCCACCAAAGTAATGTGAATTCATTGAATAAGCTATATTCTCTCTAGTTTTTCTTATGGAGCCCCTCTGCCCCTCCCTACTCATTTGTTATGTGGTAACTTCATTGAAGCTTTAATTCTTGATTTTGTGATACTTAAAAATGCTGTGGGTACGCTAGTGGGAAAGAATATTAAAGGAGTATTATAGCTGCCATTTGCCTTTTAGAAATTATTGTTAGATGATTACAAACTCCTTTTTTTACATTCCTAAAACTAGAAGACTTATCTTAAAGGTGCTGCTGTGAAGAATCAGAGTAAAATTATACAATACTTTTTATATATGCAAACTTTTACTGTATTAGGTTTTGAGGAACATGATGCTGTGATATGGTCAAATCTAGGAAATAAGGAGCTGTTTAAATGAGAAGATGATGAATAACAAAAGCCTTTGGCTTCAGTGAATTATAACATGTCAGAGATGGAATTTCATTCAGATTATGTTCCTTTGAAAGTAAACCAAAAGTGAACTGATTTTGTGTGTGTACTACACATCACAGTTATGAGAACCACTCCTAAATTGCAGTATGGTACCCTACAATGGGTTAAGGGTAATATATTTTATCAAATTTAAGATGCCAATAATTATTTTATGTCCTAAGGAAAAACTGTTGCCAATTCAGCTGAAACTTGATATTGCTTTTAAGACACATTCTCATTCCAGAATACGAAAGTGTTAAGAAAATATGTGCCTTAGAAACTAATTGCTTATCAGGACTCTTTCTTGTACTAGCCTTCTAGTAAAAGGTATTGAAATTTCAGTCCTGTGTAATTATTAGACTTAAAAAAATGTGTATTTGGTTCAGAGGTTTGCAGATAGAAAATTCTACAAAGCAATTATAAATTGTCTTCTGAATGTTCTTTTGGAATATAGAATGTGTATTGTCTTTTTATCCGTAGAATTTTTTTTTCTTTTATATCCAGTAAAAACTTCTGTTTTAGCCGCATTACTTTTTGTTTTCATTTCTTGTGAAGAACAGTTCATCAGCATCTTCATTATGTGGGACTGTTTTTATCTGATATAGTCTTCATTGGGGAGTGAGGGGAATATGGATAAAAGAAAAGATGGTACCTACGTTACTTCATAGTAAATAGGTAGTCTCCTTAAGCGGTTATCATGAACCTGCCAGGTCACGTAGCTAAACCCAGGTCTCTCTTATTAACTTTATTTTGTCTATTCCCTCCCACGATCATTTACAGTTCCTATTTACTTGTTTTATTATTTTTTAATGTTTATTTATTTTTGAGAGAGACAGAGTGTGAGTGGGGAAGGGGCAGAGAAAGAGGGAGACACAAACTTGAAGCAAGCTCCAGGCTCTGAGCTGTCGGCACAGAGCCTGACATGGGGCTTGAACTCACTAATGGCGAGATCATGACCTGAGCCAAAGTCATGGCTTAACTGACTAAACCACCTAGGCACCCCAGTTCCTATTTATATATTCATTTGATTGTTTTTTCAATGTCTCCCCTGTCCGTTCCATGGGGGCTTGGACCATGTATATTTGTTCACACCTATGTATATTTGGTGCCTAACATGGTTCTTGGCACAGAACAGGTATTCAATAGAGATATTTGTTGAGAGTGAATGACTTCAGTGTTCTCTTTGCACTATGTTATGCTTCCTATGACTTATGCAGAGAATGGTGATAGGATTGTTATTTTTACACCTTGCCCATACTGTTGACCTTTTATATTGTGATTTTGTAGACTTGGAATTAGTTTATGGTCATCCGTTAGCCTGTGTTGTTCTCTGCCATGCTTGTGACCGGTGTTACTCATTTTGTATTTGTGATGGTTGAAGGGTGACATCACTTAATGTGGTCTTTATACTTGTCTTTCTTGGATTTTACTTGTGTTCTATAAAACCAATATACAAAGTTATCTTATCATGCTTTGATAATTGTGTTGACAGTAAGGTTGTTGGTTTTCTTTTCCAGATTTTCTGGATAGCTGCCGTGCCAGTACTCTGTTAGCTGAACTAGATGATGATGAAGACTTGCCTGAGCCAGATGAGGAAGATGATGAGAATGAAGATGACAATCAGGAGGACCAAGAATACGAGGAGGTTATGGTAGAGAGAGTATCTCCCATTCTCTTAACTAATATAAGATGTTAATAATTGGAATGAAGAGAAGAAAAACAAAGTCCTGGTTAAATTGTGAAGCAAGGAAATGTGGCATGAGCATGAAAAATGTGGTTAATTAAGAAAAGCACTTTTAATCTGAGCATCTCTCCTTTAAAAGAAGATAAATCAGTTATACACTAAAACCTTGGCTTGCGACCATAATTTGCTCTGGAAACGTACTTATAATCCAAAGCACTTGGATAGCAAAGCGAATTTCCCCGTAAGAAGTAATGGAAACTCAGATGATTCGTTCCACAACCCAAAAATATGCATATAAAATGATTACAGTACTGTACTATAATACAGAATAATAAAGAAAATACAAAACATGAAGGAAAATAAATAAATTAACCTGAACTTACCTTTGAAAGCCTTTGGGGCTGGTTTGAGGGAGACAAGAGGGGTAGGTTATTGTGCAGGATGACTTTCACTGTCACTAACAGAATCACTGCTATCTATTGTCTCAGTGGAATCTTTTTCTTCTTGTGCAACTTTAATGAGGGAACTATCCAATGACACTTGCTTTTTCTTCTTTTGAGGATTTCACAGAAATGTGACATTGCATTGTCATTAAACAGATTGATCGCTTGCATTACTAAAGTCTTATTGGGGTGATGCTTTTCTACAAAATTTTGCAGTTTCCCACATTTTGCGCATTTCCCTAATCTCATTGACGTGAGGAATTCTTCCACCTTTCTTCTTCTGCAGACAAGATGCAGATGTAAACTTCTTATGAAGTCTTGCAATTTTGGCCACTCACTTACTTCGTTTGTACTTCTCAGTGATTTCCTTCTTAACTTTGACTGTAATCATCTCCTTCTTACTGCCTTTCTTTTCAACCTTTTTCTGCATGGGGGCCATTGTATACACTTGACAGATGTTGACTACAGTATAGTATTAATAAACTCTTGTCATATACTGTATTTAGTGTAATTGGCAATAAGGCAGCAGAGGAAAGGGTCTATAACTGCAGGCAGCCTGACCTGGAATGAAGCAAAGCATTCCTAACTAAACTTACTCTTGTATGGAAAAGCAAAGGACTGTCCATAGGTGCTTTGAGGTGACAACAAATACACTAGTACCAGCTGTGGGCACCATCCAACATTCTGAAAATCACTGATTTCTGCCAAACACCATGACATGGGAGACGATCATGTACAATCCCGCAGTGAGAGGGAGAGAAGAACCATTGGCTCAGTTGTGATCCTGTGACATTTGGCATCACAGACTACTCATATGGCAAGACATCGCTCATTTAGCAAGTTTAAATTTATTAGAAATGTTTGCTCATCTTGCGGAACACTTGCAGAACAAGTTACCCTCAATCCAAGGTTTTATTGTATTTGGAAAATATTAAAATGTCACATGATGATGTTTTGAAGGTTTAAAAGTGTAAAGAACTGCTCTAATCCTAAAAAATATAATTTTTATGGTTCTTCCGTAAGAATTATATTTTAGTCTGTAGTGTTTTGCCGGTAGTATCTGTGTATTATTTCATCGGTCCTTACATCTCTGACGTAGTGCATAGAAAAAAATAATTATGCCCTAACTGATCAGTTAGGTTAAGTACAAAAATGGAGACCCAAGCTTAGAAAGTTTGATCCATAGACCACTCTGATCGTCTTTAAACTGAACCTTTGCCTGCAAATACCATTTATTGTAACTTGTATATTTTTATTTCTTTTTATAAAATGTTAGTAGATTTTTAAAAATTTTATACAGTTGGGTTTTAATGGGGTAAAGAACTTCCAAGAAATACTTTTAGTATATCTTCCTTAAAAACATAGATTACAGTAGCATATTTCTTGTGAAGGTTTGTATACAATGTAAGTTGAATATAAAGCGTTTGATTTTCTGAAGATGGCTAATGAATGTGAAGTGTTTTAATGATAGTTTTGATGATAGGGGTTGATAGTTTGAGGTTAAGCCTGAATGGGGATATATATATGCGCGCGCGCGCGTGTGTGTGTGTGTGTGTCAAATAATTAGACCTGTCTGTTTACATTTTCTTATTTCAGATTCTGAGACGTCCATCCCTGCAGCGTCGAGCTGGCTCCCGCTCTGATGTGACACACCATGCTGTCACCTCACAGCTGCCACAAGTCCCTGCTGGAGCAGGGAGCCGACCTATTGGGGAGCAGGTAATATCTTAATGGTTATCTTCCCTACAGTGTATTTTTCCTCCTTTCACGTAAAGGCATCAACCAAAATGTCTAGAAAAATATACGGGGATAGGGGTGGGGTTAAGAAGCTAGCTGCCAGATAGAGTTAACAAAGAGACATTTCCCTTACTGCTTGGGTTCTGTTTTCTGGAGAGAGTCCATGGTTGCTCTGGCAGCCAAGATTTACAGTTTTCAGTAGTAGAGATAATAATATTAGTCTATTAGCTAAACATTTATTGATCATTATTTAAGTCCTCGGCACTGTTTTCAATACTTTACATGTATTAACTAATCCAATCCTTTTAACAACTTTTTTAGAGTTAGTATTAGTCCTTATTTTCAGATGAAGTGATTGGTAAAGTTCAAACGTAGAAGTTTCGGATCTAGGACCAAATCCAAACGTTCAGCTACAGAGCTATCAAGTGTACTTTTGATTGCTCTAAAAGTTAATTTTTTTAATTAATTAATTAATTTATTTATTTATTCCTCTTCTCTCCCTCTTTTTTTCCCTAAAAGTTAATTAAGTGTTCAGAGCATCAGGGGCTGTATGTGTCCTTCTAAGTATATACATAATTGTTACCTTTTTTAAAAATGTTTATTATTTTTGAGAGACAGAGACAGAGAGCAAGTTGGGGAGGGGCAGACAGAGAGCGAGACAGAATTTTAAACAAGCTCCAGGCTCCGAGCCATCAGCACAGAGCCTGATGTGGGGCTCGAACCCACGAACCGTGAGATCATGACCTGAGCCGAAGTCGGATGCTTAACCGACTGAGCCACCCAGGCACCCCAATTGTTACTTTTTACATCAGACATTTACAACTATAATTCATTGATCTTTTTTGGTTGCTATTAAAAGTGAAGAATAGGAGAAAACGTTCCTTTAAAAAACTTACATTAGGGAAATTTTTAAACATTCTAAAAGTGGAATAGTACAGTGAATCCCAGTAACCCATCATTTGATTCTGGTGGTTACCAGCACGTTACCAAACATGTTTGATTTATCTGTCCCATAACTAAAGTAATTTCAAAGCATTATATTTTGTATATAATTCAGTATGTAATAAAATTTATATTTTTTAAAAAGCAGCTTATTTAAAAATAATTGTAAGTTCACAGATTACAGGAAATTGCGAAGATACTAGAGCAGTCTTGTGCCCTTTGCCCAGTTTCTTTTGGTGGTTACCTTACCTAATTAGAGTATAATATCAAAATCAGAAAATTGATATTGGTGCCATGTATGTATATGGTTCTTTGTCATTTTATCACGTGTAGTTTTGTGTAACCACCACTAAGGCAAGTTACTTTTTGGTAAGCTTAAATCATTAAGAAATGTATGTGCCTATACATGTTTATATTGGCTCATTTTGTGCTTAAATACAGCTAAATAAGGAAGTGTAATGCTTATAGAGAAGTATTTATTTAAAAAAAATTTTTTTTAATGTTATTTATTTATTTCTGAGAGAGAGAGACCGCATGAACAGGGGAGGGTCAGAGAGAGAGGGAGACACAGAATCTGAAACAGGCTCCAGGCTCTGAGCTAGCTGTCAGCACAAAGCCCGACGCGGGGCTTGAACCCACGAACCGTGAGATCATGACCTGAGCTGAAGTTGGAAGCTCAACTGACTGAGCCACCCAGGTGCCCCAATAGAGAAGTATTTAATATACACCTTATTTTTAAAGATAGCACATTGGGGCACCTGGGTGGCTCAGTTGGTTAAGCATCCGACTCTTTGATTTCAGCTCAGGTCATGATCTCAGGGTTTGTGAGTTCGAGCCCCATGTTGGCTCTGTGCTGACAGGTGGAGCCTGCTTGGGATTCTCTTTTCCTCTCTGTCTGCCCCTCCCTTGCTCACTTGAATAAGCACTGTCTCTCCCTAAATAAATAAACTTTAAAAAAAAAAGAAAAATAAAGATGGCACATCACTTTTGCAGTAATGAAAAGTTTTATTTTGTTGTATGTGAAATTTTATTTTAATAGGAAGAAGAAGAGTATGAAACTAAAGGAGGACGTCGGAGAACGTGGGATGATGATTATGTGCTTAAGCGGCAGTTTTCTGCTTTGGTTCCTGCCTTTGATCCTAGACCTGGTCGTACTAATGTGCAACAAACAACTGATCTAGAGATTCCACCCCCAGGTACTGTGCCTTTTAGTTCTTGTGATTTAATTTTAATAGATACCAAAGAAGATAGTTATATCTGATTAGGAAAGTAAGTGACTATGTGTACAGGTTTAGAAATAAAAGTTTTTAGGGAAAAAACCCTGTATATCAGTCACAAGTCCTTAAAAATGAGGTTATTTTTAAAGGAGCAAATTACAGTATTTTTAAAGCACTCTGTTTTTGTGTGTGTGTGTGTAGTTTTTAAAGGAAGGCCCATTTAAAGGTGGATAATTTGTATTCTGTATTCTACTAGATCAGAATTGCTATAAAGAAGTATTGTATAGTGGTTTCATTTATGGTTTCTGGAGTTATTCAGCTTGGCAACTCTCTTCTTTACAACTCTGTTTGGGTTGTGCTAGGCATACTTATGATCCCCCAAAGACTTGTAGTTCCTAACCTCCAGAATCTATGAATAGGTAATGTTAACTTGACAAAAGAGACTTTGCAGATGAGATGGGAGAATTATCCTGGATTATCTTGGTAGGCCCAGTGACTAGTGTTCACATGAGAGGAATACAGGAAGGTCAGAGACAGAGAAAGAGATTAGACAACAGGAAGAAGAGATCTGAGTGATGAGGGGCCATGAACTATGGAATATCAGCAGCCTTTAGATGCTAGAAAAGGGAAGGAAATGGATTCTTTCTTGGAACTTCCAAAAAGGAACAAAGCCCTGCCCACCCATTTTAGATTTCTTTTTTTTTTTAATATATTTTTTATTTATTTCTAGGAGACAGAGAGAGAGAGACAGCATGAGCAGGGAAGGGTCAGAGAGAGAGGGAGATACAGACTCTGAAATAGGCTCCAGGCTCTGAGCTGGCTGTCAGCACAGAGGCCGACGCGGGGCTCGAACCCACAAACCGCAAGATCATGACCTAAGCGAAAGTCGGATGCTTAACCGACTAAGCCACCCAGGCGCCCCTAGATTTCTGACTTCTAGAACTGGTTGTTTCAAACCACTCAGTTGATGGTAGTTTGTCACAACAACAGTAGGAAGCTGATATACTGAGCACATCAGTGTAAGCCTGAATTTTCTTATCTCTTACATGTAGAAAACAATAGTTTCTGTTTGACAAGGTAGTTAAAAAGTTTTTTTTTTTTAAGGTAGTTAAAAAGTTTAAATGAGGTAAAATATATAAGGTGGTTAGCATGACAGTTGGTGTGTGCGTCAATAAACGTCAGCTATTGTAATCAGCATATTATCCTTAAGGAAGACTTAAATGTTCATTAAGTACAGAATGTATTTACATGATAGAATGATACCTGTGTTAAATATGGAAGTAAGTATGCTTCTAATATAATGTTCTATGGTGAGGGGGTGTAAAGGCTGAATCAAAATATTCCAAGAAAAACCTATGCTAGGGAATATAAATAGATACAGATTTTCTGTAGACCTCTTGGTAATACATTTCATATTGTTACTACTAAAAATCTATACTAAAAAAATACTGGCTCTGTACCCAGATTTATATATATTGATGACTACAGAAGTGCTATTTATATTATCAGAAAATTGGAAATGACCTTCATTATGTCTAATAACAGGGATATGGTTCAATTAAGATATAATGGAATGCCATGCATTGAATAAAGTAATACTTTAAAAGACTCTATCATGATATGAGGGAAAAGTTCCTGAGCTGGGTGTGGGTGTGGGTCTTTATCTCACAATCCACTCATTCAACATGAGCAGAAGGTTGACAGGTCAGAGTATGTGGTTTTCTCAGAGGTGGTTTTCTGTGGAAGTAGAATTATGAATAATTTTAGTTTTCTCATTTATAAGAATAAAATGTTTCTGAAATCTTAAGATTAGCCTGTAATGAGAGATCCCTAGCATATGTATATATTCAGCTTTAGTGCTGTCTTTAACCTAGGTTGATTGTTCTTATTTTTAAAAAAGAAAAATGTTGAGGGCATGAAAGTCCTAAGTAGTCGTTGGCTTTAGCTAATAAATGGCAGAAGAGTTTAGATACTATGTAGCTTGGTCTCCCAGTGCACTGTTCTTTCTGGACTGTTTGTTTTAGTGTAATTTTTGTTTGATGTCTTCCATACTTTTAGGAACACCTCATTCAGAGCTCTTGGAAGAAGTTGAATGTACTCCATCACCTCGATTAGCCCTCACTTTGAAAGTAACAGGTCTTGGAACAACTCGTGAAGTTGAATTACCACTCATTAATTTCAGATCAACCATTTTTTACTATGTACAAAAATTGCTTCAGTTGTCCTGTAATGGCAATGTGAAATCAGATAAACTTAGGCGTATTTGGGAGCCAACATACACGTAAGAGATTTTAACTTAATGTTTTAAGTAGATATTTTCATGGTACATGAGCCAAGAAACATTGTAGTTCTCTTTTTTCCTATAGAAATCAAATAGTTGGTTCTTGTTCTCTTGGTGTACAACAGTAGAGAAGAGGATTTCAGACTCGTGATGTAGAAATGTTTAAGGTTCCAGCTGGAAGTAACTTTAGAAGTAAACTAGACTAATATCTTGTGTAATAATTGTTGAACTCTTTGGGATTTTGTATGAAGTACTAAATATTTTCTATTACTTGTTTTGGGGTTTGCAAGTTTAAGCCTATGTCTCTCTGTTCATTCATCCATTGAACAAGTAATTAATTATGACCTTGGGCACATTTAATTTTTGGTGCCTCATTTTATTAATCTGTAAAATGAGAGTGGCTGTGGAATCAATGAGTTAATATATGTAAAGTGTTTTCAGTATTGTCTGGGTGCTCAGTCTTTTCTATAATAATAATTTATTTAATAATATAGTTTAATGTAATTCATAATAATTATAATCATCCTTATGTGAACTTTTATTTTTCTGATGTTTTCTTAACATCGTTGATAATTTTATATAATGTCTAATAAAGTAATCTAGATTCTTTTGAGAGAGTACAGAAGGCCATCAGGTTATTTCCCCCACCCTGTTCAATTTTTTATGGAAGTTTTAAATTTGATCTCCACTTCCTATGTAATGCTCCTGGTCCATGTTATTCCTATCCTGTTTTTCTCTCTTGACACAGAAACAAACCATTTCTCATCTCTTTTTATTTTTACAATAGTATATGAAAGTTATGGCATGATATAGTGTATTATTTCATACCTTTAAAAGTTCTAGGTTTGATGTATGCATTCTTTGCAGTTATGCTAAATGTATAAATAATAGCTCTTTTTCAGGACATGATTTCTGCTACTTTCCCTCATGTTTAACAAATTATTTTTATAAATTCTCTCTGAGTTTAATGTTTAAGCATATGGCTTTAAACATATTTAAAATATATGGCATATATTTTAAAGAATTGAAGCCTTATTGGAAATAACCACAAATCATTTGATTTACAAATTAATGTGAAAAATATCTTCATGTTTAGAATCATGTACAGAGAAATGAAGGATTCTGACAAAGAAAAGGAAAATGGAAAAATGGTAAGCTGTATTTAAATGGGTCTTCTTAGCTACTTAGTGCAAAAAGGGAAAAATAAAGAAAAACTGACACTTTTAATTGAACATTTGAGGGGGAAGAATTACTAACATGGAATTCTTTAAATGAGGTTAAATGCATGATTTTAAAGCTACCTTATGTAATGCATGTGACATAGCATAGACTTTTAATCAGGAAAGGCCAACATTTGGTTTTTCCTATTGTAGGGTTGTTGGTCTATAGAGCATGTGGAACAGTACCTTGGCACTGATGAATTACCAAAGAATGACTTGATAACCTACCTGCAGAAGAATGCAGACGCCGCTTTCCTGCGCCACTGGAAATTAACTGGCACTAATAAAAGTATTAGGAAAAACAGAAATTGTTCTCAGCTCATAGCTGCATATAAGGTATATGTTGGCATCAAAACACAATTGGGAATGGCTTTCTGCTTTGCAGCTTTTTAAGATTCTTAAGAAAAAGAGGTTCATTGGGACATGTTTAAAATTATGAGGTTGTATTTAACATTGTTAATATGCCAAGTACTAAAATTTCAAATAGGATTTGTGATATTAGATCTAAGCACATGGTTTTAATATGGTTTACAGTGGTTATAGTTTATTTGGGAGCCCTAATGGTTTAGAAGTCATTGATTTTCAATTTGGGTAATAGTGTTTTTATTTAAAAAGAAGGCAATTCTTTGAAAAATTTCAGCATTTTAAAATACTAATAGGATGATATTACTTTTCTTGAAAATGTGATTAATGATGGGTTTGCTAATTGTTTGTTTAGGATTTTTGTGAGCATGGAACAAAGTCTGGATTAAACCAGGGGGCCATTTCTACTCTTCAGAGTAGTGATATTCTTAATTTGACAAAAGAACAGCCTCAGGCCAAAGCTGGCAATGGTCAGAATTCTTGTGGAGTAGAAGATGTCCTTCAGCTGCTGCGTATTCTCTATATCGTTGCAAGTGACCCTTATTCAAGAATATCCCAAGAAGGTCCGTAAGAATCCTTGTTTCATTTCTATGGCATTTAAAAAAGGGAAGTCGGTTTATATTTTTATTAATTTCATTAATTTTACAGAAGGTGATGAGCAGCCCCAGTTTACTTTTCCACCAGATGAATTCACTAGCAAAAAAATCACAACAAAAATTTTGCAGCAGATTGAGGTAATAAACTCAGATAGTCGAACTCTTCAATCTGTAACTGTTGGACTTTCAAATACTGTCTCTTCTTCCTTTTCTACTTTCTACCATCTCTACGGTTTGTCTAATTCAGTGATTTAGGCCATATTGTCCACTGTATTAATTTCTTCAGTTGATTTTAAGAACTCATTTTTATCTTTGTAAATAATTGCCTTAAGACATTATTATTTGTTAATTTACAGGAACCATTGGCATTGGCAAGTGGGGCTCTACCAGACTGGTGTGAACAGTTAACCAGCAAGTGTCCTTTTCTGATACCATTTGAAACTAGACAGCTTTATTTCACATGTACAGCATTTGGTGCATCAAGGTAGGAAGTGTGGCCTTTTTTATTTTTTTAATGTGATAGAAGCTCAAAATGTACAAGTATACTTTATGTCAGGACTGATGGAAGGAGTATATTATCTTGCTTTCCTATAAAGAGTTATCAGTATTGAAACACTTTGATTTCCCGTTGGATATATGCTCTCTGACAGTTGACTCTTGAAAAATGTGGGGGTTAGGGACGCCAACCCCTCCACACTGTTGAAAATCAGATTTAAAAATGTGTATAACTTTTGACCCCTCAAAACTTTACGGATAGCCTCCTGTTGACCAGAAGTCTTACTGATAACAAAAACAGTTAACATGTATGTTGTTTTATTTGTTTGTCTGTTTTGTTTATTTAGAGTGTGAGTGAGACGGGTAGGGGCCAAGAGAGAGGGAGAGAGAGAATTCCAAGCAGCCTCTGTGATGTCAGCACAGAGCCTGATGCAGGGCTAAATCTTACAAAGTGTGAGATAATGACCTGACCCAAAATCAGGAGTCAGATACTCAGCCGACTGAGCCACCCAGGCACACCTATACTGTATTCTTAGAAACAAGTAAGCTAGAGAAAAGAATATGTTTTATTTTATTTTATTTTATTTTACTTTTTATTAAAAAAATTTTTACTGTTTATTTTTGAGAGAGAGAGACAGGGCATGAGTGGGGGAAAGGCAGAGAGAGAGGGAGACACAGAATCTGAAGCAGGCTCCAGTCTCTGAGTTGTCAGTGCAGAGCCTGATGCGGGGCACAAACTCAAGAACTGTGAGTTCATGACCTGAGCTGAAGTTGGAGGGTTGACTGATTGAGCCACCCAGGCACCCCTAGAGAAAAGAAAATATTAAGAAAATCATAAGGAAGAAGACAAATTTGTAGTCCTGTATTTATAAGAAAAAAAGAGATCCACTTATAAGTGGAGCCTTGCAGTTCAAGCCTGTTATTCAAGGATCAAATGTAGTGTGCTTTCCATCAGCATTTACTGTACAGTTTCTTAAGTAGCTTACATAAATTTTTAGTTCCTGATAATCCCAGAAATATCAACTTATGTGCTTATGATTACCTTTGATAACATTGAAAGGTTCCTTCCTTTTGGCCATCATTTTTTTCTTACAGTCTTCAAATGTACTATATATTTTAACTTCTTTTTTCTGTCTGCTTACATTAGATGAAAGTTTCATGAGGGCAGGAATTTCTGGCAGTTTGTTCACTAATCCAGCTGTAGTTCCTAAAGCAGTGTTTATAGCACATTGGAGGTATTCAGTAATATTTTTTGAATGATTGAGTACCCAGAGTACTTTCAAAGTAGGTGTAAGTAGAAAAATTATAATTTCAAATGGAGCTGTTGGCTTCCCTGAAAGTTATACTATTTACAAATCATTTGATTTCTGTTTTATAGATGAAGAAATTGATTCTCAGAGCATATAACTGATTGGCTCGAAGATTAGCAAATAATTGTAGCACACATGAAAGCAAATCTTTTCAGTTTCTTCCTTCTAGTTCAGGATTCTCCTACCCTCTAGGGTGGGTTAGCTCTGTATTGTCCAAAAGAAAATATTTTATTTTTTTAAGATTTTACTTTAAGTAATCTTCACACACCCAATGTGGGTCTCAAACTTAACAACCCTAAGATCAAGAGTTGCACACTCTATCAACTCAGCCAGCCAGGTACCCCCAAAAGAAAATACTTTAAAATCAGTAGCATTTTTCAGTTTGAATCACAGTAATAAATAATAAAGTTAGCTTAACCATTTTTTAAGTTCTCTGATAGTTAAGAAATATTTGCTTATATTTGTATGTATTATAAGTTTGTTTTTGAATTGAAGTAAAGTTGATAACCGTATTACATTAATTGCAAGTGTACAACCATGATTCAGCAATTCTGTACATTACTTTGTGCTCACAAGTGTGACAACCGTCTGTCAATCATACAATACTATTAACAGCACTATTGACTGTATTCCCTATGCTGTTTTTTCATCCCCCGTTTTTGTGTATTTTTATGTGTTCTTTGCGATTTGGCCCACGGACCTTTATTTTCATCTGTTAATTCCTCAGGTAAAGAGGAAAAATGCAGGCCTAAGTACTTTTTAATTTATTTAAGGAAAATAGCAAAAGAGTTTATATGTTTTAACTCAAAGAGGACACAATTTATGCAATAAAAAAGCTTACTATATTTTCTGACCTAATAAAATGCAACTTAAAAAAATTCCTCTTTGAATTATGTTGCTGGTGTAGTAGTACATTCAAACTGTTACTGAATATTACAGCTACATGAACATTTTTCTATTTCAGAGCAATAGTATGGTTACAAAACCGACGTGAAGCCACTGTGGAAAGAACAAGGACCACCAGTAGTGTAAGGCGAGATGATCCTGGGGAGTTTAGAGTGGGTCGTCTCAAGCATGAAAGAGTAAAAGTTCCACGTGGTGAATCTCTGATGGAATGGGCTGAGAATGTCATGCAAATTCATGCAGATCGGAAGTCAGTTCTTGAGGTACCACACATAGAATTTCTTTTAGTATGAAGGAATGACAGAAAACATACAGTCAGCCTGTATGTTCCACAGCATACAAACTGCATTAGATAGAAATGAGGAAGGATTTCTCTGTCCTCTATGTAAATAGAGCATCTTTTGAAAGAGGATGTCAGCTTACCTCCTCAGAGGTTAGGATCTTGTGATTTGATGAGCAGCAAAGAGTATCTTCACTCTTGAGGTAGGAAGATGTTTGGTGTTTTTGAAGGATACTACTCATTTCTTAACAAAGCCTGAACTGAATAATAGCCCTCACTAAGGATTCTTTTTGATAGTCTCAGTTTTACCTGTACATTAAGCTGTGCTATTAGGTATCTGCATTTTTTTGGAGCAGCACACTGTGTTATAACTATTCAACTGTGCTTGGTATTATACCATGGGTCTGTATTGAGAGATGTTATAGCAGATGGAAGTATAAAATGTAATGTATTTACTGTAGAGATGGTATTGTAGGCATTGTTGAGTGTATCCCATATGCTTCTTATTTCTTATATGAGGGACAATGAAAGAAATCTCTGTTCTGTCACAAATATGAACCAGCTGCTTAGTTTATCTTTTAGATCAGAGACTGATCATGACAAACATGCTGTATCTTTAGAAAATATATAAGGCTATGGCTTTCACTTTAAACTCTATTTGCCTTCATCTTATTCATCCTACCCATATATTTCCTTTAACCAGAAAATCCTCAGTTATTTTATTTTTATTTTTTTACCATGTACTATGTTTTTGTAAGCTGCCTCTCACAGTTGGGGAATATGTACACTATGGATACAAAAACCTTGAAATTGCCTCAAGTCAGGAACAACTGAAAGAGTTTAGGTTTTGGTGTCATATAGATACACAGACAAATCTGTATGCCATCATTTTCTCAAGCAAATAATTTAACCTTTTTATCTAAACTTGGTTTCCTTTGCTGTAACAAAAGAGATGAAATCTATTTTGTAGGGTTGGTGTGAGAGATCAATGTATGAACAATGTTCACCACAGTGTTTAAATGTATAATAGTGTATAATAAATATACTTTTTAGAAAAACTAGAGTAAAACTTCTGTGTTGTTTATAATACTAATTCCGCTGCTATTATTTAAAAAAAAGATGTATTTTTGGGGCAAGAATGGGATCATTTAAAAACATTTTCTTTAAGCTCACTGTTCCGCACAATTTGTTCATATTTCAGGTTGAATTTTTAGGAGAGGAAGGAACTGGCTTGGGCCCTACATTAGAGTTTTATGCTCTGGTGGCAGCAGAATTCCAGAGAACTGATTTGGGAGCTTGGCTTTGTGATGATAACTTTCCAGATGATGAATCTCGTCATGTAAGATTTATTTCTCATTTTGTGATTATTGGTGATTCTGCTTTTAGAAAGTTTTAAAAATAAGGCTTTCAGAGTGTAAGCCAGGTTTTCCAACTTCCTTTTCATTATTGATTAATATTTATTCATTTATTCATTTATTTTTAATGCAAAGAGAGCACAAGCAGGGAAAGGGTAGAAAGAGAGGGAGAGAGAGAATCCCTAGCAGGCTCCATGCTGACAGCACAGAGCCTGTTGTGGGGCTCAGACTCACAGACTGTGAGATCTTGACCGGAGCTGAGATCAAGAGTTGAATGCTTAACTGACTGAGCCAGCCAGGCGCCCCTGTTACTGATTAATCTTGATACTGTTAAAATGTTTTTATAGAATAAAATTCAGTCACCAAAAACTAGTAAAAGGTATATATACGTACTTTAAGATAACTAAATTGATCAAGATATTTAATATATCTGCATCTTTTATTTAATTTTATTTGTATTTCTCCCTCTAAAAATTTAGGTTGATCTTGGAGGTGGATTGAAACCCCCCGGATACTATGTGCAGAGATCATGTGGACTGTTCACGGCACCATTTCCACAAGATAGTGATGAGCTTGAAAGGATCACGAAACTCTTTCATTTCCTTGGGATTTTCTTGGCCAAATGCATTCAAGACAATAGACTTGTGGACTTACCTATTTCTAAGCCTTTCTTTAAACTCATGTGTATGGGTGACATTAAAAGCAATATGAGTAAATTAATTTATGAGTCACGAGGTGATAGAGACTTACACTGTACTGAAAGTCAGTCTGAAGCTTCTACAGAAGAAGGTCATGATTCACTCTCAGTAGGAAGCTTTGAAGAGGATTCAAAATCAGAATTTATTCTAGATCCCCCCAAACCAAAACCCCCAGCTTGGTTTAATGGAATTTTAACTTGGGAAGACTTTGAACTAGTAAACCCACACAGAGCCAGATTTTTAAAAGAAATTAAAGACCTTGCTGTCAAGAGGCGTCAGATTTTAAGCAACAAAGGTCTTTCTGAAGATGAGAAGAACACGAAATTACAGGAACTAGTGCTAAAGAATCCATCAGGGTCTGGTCCTCCACTTAGCATTGAGGATTTAGGGTAAGTTTATATATACATTCTTCAACCTAATGGACGAACAGGTTTTAACACTTTTGTTTCTTTGTCTCCACTAAAACACAATGTGTGAATAAATAGTCTATTAAGAACAATAATATGCCATAGGAAATACTGTTGATTTGAATCTTTGTAGAGTTCATATTATAAAGACAACATTCAGAATACCAGAGTATAGTTTATTAATCATTAAATAAGTCTCTGGAAAGTTATCTGATTTATCACATGTGAAATATATAT
>NW_027531562.1:3092584-3113541 GCF_008692635.1 Crocuta crocuta
AAATAGTTTGAAGGTCCAAAGCCAAAGATCCTTTGAGAAATCATAGCTAATTAATATATATAGTGTACTTTGGCAAAGCTCAAATTAGTTTGCTTTATATGTAGGCATTATGCTCAGTGGCTGTACTAGCTCACTCTGATGCTACTTATCTTTTGATAAAAGTCTTTTAATTTCTATACATGTAATAATATACCCTTTGTCTGTTTTCCTCTGATTTGGGATTGACTGCAAGTCTGTCTCTCTGTTTTTCTCTCTTTCTTGATAATGTTGAAAAGTTTTATTTGATAAATTATTATATATTCAAGGTCTTATTTGAGGATAGGGACAGAGCATGAATAACTTTAGTGAAGCAATAGTTCCTTCTTGGAAAAAAGAAGTAAAGATGTTTCTGTCCTAAGTTATTGCAAAAACTCTTACTTTAATAATTTCGTGCCATAAAGGGGAAATGAAATATGGAAAGGTGGTGGTTTCATGCAGTCTTTGCAGAGCCAGGTTTGGTGGTGATTGACCTAGTAGTTTTTGTGCACAGGGATTTTGCATTCAAAAGGCCTCATGCTTAACATCTAAGCTAGAGAAGTGTGGGGAATCATGGTTTTGGCAGCAGTGTTTTAAAAATTAAACACTGAGGTGCCTGGGTGGCTCAGTCGGTTAAGCGTCTGACTTCGGCTCAGGCTTGAGCCCCACGTCGGGCTCTGTGCTGACAGCCAACTCAGAGCCTGGAGCCTGTTTCAGATTCTGTGTCTCCCTCTCTCTCTGACCCTCCCCTGCTCACACTGTCTCTCTCTCTCTCAGAAATAAATAAAAACATTTAAAAAAAAAAATTAAACACCAATAGTAGCTGTGTGTTAATCTAATCCTTTTTGTCTTGCCAGTTTAAATTTCCAGTTTTGCCCTTCCTCAAGAATATATGGTTTTACAGCTGTGGATCTCAAGCCAAGTGGGGAAGATGAGGTAAAATTTTTCCTTTTGATACAGTTGTAAGTTCAGAAACATCCTCTTGATGAGGCCAGTTGTAGTAGGTGCTACTGAAAATATCCCTAGATATTAATCATGTTGGCAAATTTTCCTTTGCAGATGATAACAATGGATAATGCAGAAGAATATGTGGATTTGATGTTTGACTTTTGTATGCATACGGGTATTCAGAAACAGATGGAAGCCTTTAGAGGTAATTTTTAGGGCTCTTTAACTTTAATATTTCTCCTTTTACTTAGAGACTGTTGAAATTCAGGCAGATCCCTTGTCAAGAATTGCTGGTAGTCTCTAGATTTGTCTCGTAGTTTTTTCGCTTCCAGATAGTTAGGTCCTGCAGAGTACCCAGAACAGGTTGGAATGTTCTCAAGCCGTGGCATACCCTCAGCTTGCTCCTCCTGAGTAATGTCGGACCCACTTTTGGCCTCCATTTGATATTTGTACGTGGACATAGGTTGTGTACTTTTCCACATTACGTGATCAGGATGAATTAAAACCATGTTAGAACCTAAATTCTTCAGGTGAAAATTGAAGCAAAATATATTAGACTATTTGTCACTTTCTAGTTCTGAAAAAGAATACAGATTTGGCTAGCTCGTATGATGCAAAGAGCTAGTTAAGAAATTACTAGAATTTAGTTACCATAATGACTGAGCTGAGTATCTGTTCAGATTTATGATATTAAATGAAATTTCTGTACTTAAAACCTTAGCATAGCTTTGATTTCAAGCTATTTTAATTTATATTTGTTTTTTCAGACATTTATTAATATTTTTTTCATTATCCATTCAGTTGATATTAGGTATTTTGATTTGAAATTTGGTACTTTGAAATTATAACTTAGAAATTGAGTATTGTGTTTAATTGTTTTTGTTTTTTGCTGTGTATAATGTAGATGGGTTTAATAAAGTTTTTCCAATGGAGAAATTAAGTTCCTTCAGCCATGAAGAAGTCCAGATGATTCTTTGTGGAAACCAGTCACCATCCTGGGCAGCAGAAGATATTATTAATTATACTGAACCTAAGTTGGGTTATACACGTGACAGGTATGTGTTGGTTATTTTCTAAGGTCAATAAAATAGTTTATGTCCCAAAATCAAATGACAGTTCCTCTATAAAGAACTATAACTCAGTGAATTACATTCATAAAGTAAGTGAGAAAGCAGTTAAGTCTTTATATCCATTGATAAGTCTGAGTTTACACAAAAATATAACTGAGTCTTTGTGATGTTAAGATTCCATTTTAATTGTTCACTCTTTTAAAAATTGGGTAAATTGTAATCTTTAGGGTTCATTGTTTTTAAGAGCTTATTTGGAGGTTCCCAGCAGGGGAGCGCAGCTACTCTATACCCTTGGCTGAAGAACAGTCTTCCTCTATTGGGGAAGGTCGTCCTCTTCCACTGAGTGCGCAGCTTGGGGAGGGACGTACATGGAGCGGTGAGGGAGGAAGGGGGCACTGCCTAGCCAGCCAGATCAGCCGAATCAACCCTGGTGATCAATGGGGTGACAGATGTCACAGCCAGATCACCCTCACATCTGAGACTTCATTGTTTTTTATACTAACCTTTATTTTTTTTTAATATGAACCTTATAAAAGAGTTGAAAGAATTCCCAAGTATCCTTTACCCAGGTTCAACTATACTTAACATTTGTTTTATATTGTTTATACACAAACACACATACTTATCTGTATACCTACACGTGATGTATATGCGTGTGTATACTATTTTTTTTGAACCATTTGAGAATATGTTGCATATATCACACCCCTTTTTTCTTTCATACCATTGATTTTTTTTTTTTTTTTAAGACTACAGGCTGTATATTACCTTTCTTTTTAAAAGTTTCCAGGGGCACTTGGGTGGCTAAGTCAGTTAAGCATCTGACTCTTGGTTTTAGCTCAGGTCATGATCTTGTAGTTTTGTGAGTTTGATACCTGTGTGCAGCACAGAGTCTGCTTGCTATTATGTGTCTTCCTCTCTCTCTGCCCCTCCTCCACTTTCACTGTCTCTGTCTTTCTCTGAATGAATGAATGAATGAACTTTAAAAAAAAAGTTTCCAAACTAACTAAAATAAGAGTACAGTTGACCCCTTTAGGGTTTGGGGTACAGTTGAAAATCTGTATATAAACGTTTGATGCCCCAAAACTTAGATACTAATAGCCTACTCTGACCAGAAGCTTTACCAATAATATGAACATATTTTGTGTGAAAAAGCTAGAGAAAAGAATGTTAAGAAAACCATGAGGACATACACTTGTGGTAAAATAGCATAATGTATAAACTTACCAAATCACTGTGTTGTACACCTGAAACTAATGTAATATTGTGTGTCAGTGATACTCAAATAATAATAACAATGAAAATAAAGTCTTGAGGAAGGGAAAATATATTTGCAGTACTATATTGTATTTACTGAAAAAAATTATGTGTATAAGTGGACCTGAGCAGTTTAAACCTCTGTTGTTCAGAGGTCATCTATATTATGAATTACTTCAAACTTAACTTTAAAGTTTACATAGTATTTTTTTACTAAGTCAACTTTTTTTTACATTTAAAAAATTTTTTTTAACTTTGAGAGGGACAAAGGGAGAGAGAATCCCAAGCAGGCTTTGCACTGACAGCATAGAGCCTGACATGGGGCTCTATGACCCACAAATTTTGAGACCATGACCTGAGCCAAAACCAAGAATCCAATGCTTAACTGACTGAGCCACCCAGGTGCCCTCTTTTCTTTAATGTTACAATTATGAAATTCATGCCCATTGTGGCATATAGGAATAGTTTATTTCACTGTTAACAACAATAGATTCTTTCAGATTCCCTTTAGTCATATTTGGATGAATTATGCATGTGCATCTTGAGCTTTTCTGATTTGCTGCCTTTGTTGCATATTTGATCCCTTATACTTCTTCAGCGTTTTGTTCTGACCGGTTATAAGTACAAGACAATCTTTGTAGGATATTTTTAAAGTAGCTTATATCTGCTCATTTCATGCTGACTCAAGAGTCTCTAGATAGTACTGTTCTTCTCACATGTTGATAATTGCTTTTTGGGTTATTGTTGGCTTACAGAGTAGTGGTAGTGTTTTTCATTTAAATCAGCTCTCAAATCAGTATAATTATATTTTTATTCTTGTAGCCCTGGTTTCCTGAGGTTTGTGAGGGTTTTATGTGGTATGTCTTCAGATGAAAGGAAAGCATTCCTGCAGTTTACCACTGGTTGCTCAACACTTCCCCCAGGTGGACTGGCTAACCTGCATCCCAGGCTCACAGTTGTGCGCAAGGTACAAACTTTATAGCTAATGAGGAATCCATATGAAATTTAGTTACTTCAGGATTGAAAAAAATGAAGTCATCATCTTTTGTGTTTTCACTTTTCTCTTTGTAGGTTGATGCTACTGATGCAAGCTATCCATCAGTGAATACATGTGTGCATTATCTAAAGCTACCAGAATATTCTTCAGAGGAGATCATGAGAGAGCGCCTGCTAGCTGCTACCATGGAGAAAGGCTTTCATCTCAATTGAGCTTTGAAATGGGAGACGTCAGAGTCTTTTAAAATACTAGTGAAGCCTCTTGTGTTTGTGTGCAGAGAAGTATATGATCGTCTACGCTAATGACACTTGCCTTTATTTCAACCATTAAGGCTTTAAGAACACCTGGAATAACTTGGTTAGCTGCTAATGACAAAACAAATCCTTTAACTACCCAGCCAGCAAGTATATAGCACAGAACACTGTGTGTTGCTACAAGGGCTTAGTGACTGGAAAAAGGTGGTCCTACTTGACTGTTCCAAAGAGCAGCTTCTCAGATCTTCAGTGTTCACTGGTAAATTTCTAACAGTGTATTTGTGTAAAGTTTGTCGTTTCATACTTCATACACTACAGTTGCCGTCACTGATCCCTGTTTTGCTGGCTTTTAAGCTACTTGGTCAAAAATCCTGCTTCCTTAAAACCTAGAGAGTTAATGAGCATCTCAAGCTTTTTCTTTTCCTTTTTAATGATGCCTGCACTATCAGAGTATTCTAGTGTTCTCTTCCGTTTGGCATATAATCATGCACAACCTTTTTATTTCTTTGAGGTGGGAGTATATTTTTATTTCCTAAATGCCATACTATACAGATCAAATTCTTAAGTGTGTTTGTGCAGCTCAAAAGAAAAGATATATTAAGGGGGGAAAAAAAGAAAAAAAAAACACTGGTCTAGATACAAGGCACACTTAAAGCAAGTTTTACTTTTGGTTGTATTTTCTTTGTATATTATAAACATTTATTTAACTTGTTGCAGTTTGAAGTAAAAAATTTCCAAAATGTATGCTCAACAATAATCATTAAAATGTTTGCAGCGTACAAAACTGTGTCATGTGACTATTTCACTGCAACGGTCAGACCTAAGAACTTAACCAGATATTTTTTATTTTGAATCACTGAGATATAGTTTTTTGAAATTACTACATGGAGAAATGTATTTTTCTATAGTAAATACACTTACTGAAACTGGAAATTTAGGAGAAATATATGTTCACATGTTTGTGATCCAACTGTTGTCTTCTGTCTTAAGTATTCTTCAGCTGTGAATGGCCAAGTTATTTTGTGTTAACTTTTTAAACACCAGATCTGGTACTGACCGTTGTATCTGCAGGGATGTGTGGTTTAAGACTCAAGAATGATTTCTGAATGTTGTTAGTGTCAAAAGAAACCACCAGGATATGGCCATTTCCTGGTTTTGAAGAATGGCTTCTGTTTCCATTTTCTAAATCCCTGTGTTTTATCATATCTGTGCCCTTAGGTGAAAGAAGGATCACTAGGACTGATTTAGCCAGGTGGCTTTTTTAGGAGTGAAAAGCATTTTTTGGAATTGCCCATTATTTACCTGTTTAAAAGGTACATTCCCTTTCTACATTAGAAGAGATATGTCCCACTATAGTCAATCATTTGAGTACTGTTTTTATTCTCTGCATGAGAATGTTGTGACTATGTAATCAGTGGCAGCATTTAAATAATTCATCTTATTGTGAGTTTCACAGTTCTCTGTGAGAATAAAAGTTAAAATAAAACATAATAGCAATATTTAAATGTATGACCTATGCTTTAATCCAAAAAATAGTCGTGGTGATTGTCTCAACAAAGTCATGGACGCATGACTAAAATTTTATTCTAGTGATAGAGTTAAAATCCGGATTATGTGCTTATATTGCCATTTATTTAAGTCTGTAAAATGTCTGTCAATACCCAGCTTTTACCAAGACTAATCTAGCACAGTGGTCAGCAAACAACAGCCTGCTGCTTGCTTTTGTATTGCCCATGAGCTAAGCATGGTTTTAAAAAATTTTAAGTGGTTGAAAAAAAGCAAAGGAAGAATGTTTTATGATGTGAAAAATTTTTGAAATTCAAATTTTAAAAGTCAACATTCAAATGAAATTTCAAATTTATGAAATTCAAATTTCAGATATCCATAAATAAACCTAGAGCACAGCCACTGTTCATTTATGTATTACCTATGGCTGTTTTTACACTGCAGTGGCAAAACTGAGTGTTTATAGAAACAATATGACCCAAAAAGCCTAAAATATTTACTGTCTCGCCCTTTACAGAAAAGGGTTGCTGAATCCTGGTATTGCACATTGTTGTAGCCTGTAAAATTGTTGAGTCTTATATATTCAGTAAGTGAAATGTCAGGAGTCTTGAAGGCAGAGCTGACCAATCTGAGACCTAAATTTCATGAGTGTGAAAATCACTTAAAGCCATTCATCTGTGGTTCAGCAATAAACCTGAAGCGAGATGACATGGCCTGTAAGGACAGAGCCACAGTAGTTGACTTTGTATAAGTGTTAGGAGACATCTACTAGGGTCTCCACGTATACTGGGCTCTTCAGCTTTCTTTCCTGTGGTATCTACCAAGTTTTTTTTTTCTTTTTAATTATTATTCTCTAAAGGTACTGAAATCTGTGCCAAGATGTTATTCAAGTGCTATTTTGGTGTGACCTGAAAATTAATTTTGTTCACTCCCTAGTTACTTCTGGTGTACCAGTTTCAGCAGTTACCTGAATGTGCTACTGATTAAGTGCCTACCAACTAGGACAGTGTTTCCCAACTAATATGTCTTAGAAAGACCTCCAAAGCACTTTCATCTAGGCTGGGCTTTCCCCAGACCTTGGCTACTTAATGCAAAGGTATCGGATCTATACACATTGTTCTGACAGGTCAGAAGCCTTTCTCCTGCCTTTCTGAATGGGTCTAAACCAACTCAGGTTTGTTTTTAGAATCCATTATTGACTGGTTGCCTGGGTCTTTATAGATGAAAACTTTAAATATGTAAGTAGATTTTTAGAAACAAAGACTTAAAAGAACCCCATACACACATATAGAAAAACATTACTGAATGAATGATCAGTGCCTGGAATGTCCATTTATGTTTTGTTTTGGATAGTATTGTAGATGAAAGAACTCCTCGAATTCCAAAGGATGGCACATTATCTTAAAGTACCAAGATTATGTTTCTATTTCCTCCATTATATCTGCCTTTCTATCCTATATGTACATAAACACGTTTTTACCTAAGACAATTCCGTATGCTCTACTGTTGACTGAGCAGCAGAAACATCTAGAAAAGTTCAAAAGGATCAGGTCGTTGGTTTTCTGTAGTGACTTAGTTTTCTTTGCTTCCAGACGTGTCAGGAGAAGGGGGTCGGAGGAATGAGGGAGTGGGGGAGAAGGATTCATATGCCAATCTGAACAGAGATATTCTCTTGCATTCTGTTTTTAAACTCTGAACTAAAGTAAATTTCATTCACAAATAAGTTTACTAACAAGACAAACCATTTACAATATGGCTTGAAGTATGGTTGTAAGGGCTCTCTTTTAATGTATAACCACTCATTTTTTGGTAGTAACCTCATAAGTGAATCAGATTATTACATAATGACATTGTAATGACTGTGCCAATAAAATGGATATCAGACTTTTAGAAACTGGCAAATAACATTTAATTCTTGATTTTTATTAGGTACACAATTTAGAAAAGTTCGGACTTAAGACATTTTAAAGAAAAAGCATTCAGAAAACATTCAAAGTGCTATGTGTTAAAACTTGACAAGCTGATAGTTGTCTCACATTATTCTCATGCTGCTATCCTAAAGTAAATATACAAAGGGAAGCAGAAAACAAAAAAGATACCCTGAGAACCCAACAAAATTTGAACAAGTGGGAGAAAAAAATGCTCATGGTTAGAAAATAAAACTTGTCTCTTAGAGAAAACTTTTATTTGTGCACCGTATTTTAAAATACAGTTTGTTTTCCATTTAAGAACTGTGGAAAACACCTATTTCAAATGTTTTTGGAAGGATACCCCATTTTGCGTTGTACAGTCTTGCAGACTTTTTGGGTTACAGATTTTGAGAGGTATTCCATGGTATTCTCACAAGTTGATGTTGTCTTGCACAGTCTTCCATTATTCAGCTTTCTGACATTTTATCAAGAATGAGTAGAGGTGCAAGAATTCTTGCCCGATTCGTTTCCACAATGCAGCCATTCAACACCATCTCATCTAAAATGATGTGTACTTTATCCAAATTAAACATTATCTAAGTTCATATTAAGGAAATTAGCTCTAGAGATACAAAAGTATTAATATTAACATGTAACAGTAAGTAATACTTATGACTTAGCCTATAATTTTTCCCATGTAAATTAGTCGAAGAATGAAGTGTTGTTTGTTTTACAGAATTTCTGAAATTAGATTTAAAATTGGTGTCTATGTTAGGAATTATTACCTCAATGTACACAAGCATACCCAGTTTCACCCTGGTTAAGCTAACTGGCCAATAGGCACAGAAATGGAATAGATACAACTCTTAGCCAGAGGGAAAGTGAATCTACTAAGAACTAGAAAGTAAAGTAAGTGACATCGGCAAGAACGTGACCTGACAAGAATAGTGGTGTCTTTCCAGACAATAACGTCAACAGTCATAGTCATGATTTATGGAATACTCATTATAGTCCAGGCATTTTGTTTTACATAATTTTCGGTCTTCAGTACAACTCCATGATATAAATGTTAATCATTATCCTCATTTTACATGGGAGCAAACAGGCTCAAAGCCATTGTCCAAGGTCACATGGCTGTTAATTGCCCGGAGCTGGAATTTAAGCCCCCAGCTTTGGCTTGATGGTTCTGATTCTACACTTCTTGGGAGGGGCCTGAGGCTACTGAGTGTACACCCTCCCTCAGCCCTAAATATTCACTCAAAACCAAATGCTTTTACAAAACCTTACATCTTAGGCTATCATTTCTGTCGGGCTGAAGAAAAAAATAACCAAGAGTAGATATGAATGAAGGAGGTAAGGCAATGCTGACTTAATTCCCAAGTAGATAAAAATTCTGAAATTCATAAGAGTATCTTATAAATGAACAGTTCTAAAAATAGTCATTTGAGAATTATGGAGCCACTTTCACTGTACTGACGTTCTTCATGGAAAGCCAGTATAGTGCATGGGAAAAGACGAAAATGCTGTTAGACTGCAATGTCTAGCTAATCTGAAGGAACGAAATTCTTCCCCCAGGAGCCCCTTCAGAGAATTTTTGTGAAAGGAGAATGGGAACTACAATGAAATGATGATAATAGTTGAATGGTTCTGAATTCTATACTTTAATAGTTTATTAATCTGCGTCTATTTAAAGAACATAATCCTGGTCTCTTAAAAATAAAAACCAGCTGATTGAAACAGATTGCTTCAGATAGATAAACTTAAGTCAACAAATGAGTGACTTACATTCACTAGGGGAGCTTATAATTAAATAGCGAACCTTTGTGAAGTGAATTGTTACCACCTGTTTTTTTGTTCAGTAATTTCAGATGTTCAAATCTATACTGTATTTGTCTAGTGTAGTGAAGTACATCTACAGAAAATGATACAACCCTGTGAATGACTTTTAAGTTCCTATTAGGCTCTGTATTAATATCTCATTAAGCTCTGTGCAAATAGTCCCCTAGCAGAATAAACTGTTTTCAGGAGCCCATGGGAACTGTCCTTAAGTGACCCAGAAAAGGGGGGGGGAAAAAAAGCTTTACTCTGATATAACTATTAATAATGTTTTCCAATTATATAGATGATGATTGCTTTGTCCATGACCAAATTGAGACTGGAATATTAGGCCCTTGACTCCATCAGACCCAGAAGCCAGAACTTAGAAGCCAAAGTGGGAATGTCAGCTCAGCACAAAGAAATGGAGTTGGGGAGCATAAGCGGCTGCGTGAAAAATGGCCTGCAGAATCCCCGTTGTTATTCATTAAGGGCAATGAAAGCCTTGGTACATTGAAAGTGTCAACTCATCCAGGATGATTTTTTTGGAGAGAGAAGGAGATCTAATTTTAATCTATTCTATTTGAATTAGTTTAGAGATCAAGCTGAAGACTGGTAAGTAGATGATCTAAAATTCAGATGTCCCCTTGAGCAAGAAGCCACTTGTTTTGAAATTCAGATCAGAATTTGCTGCTGAATCATATCAACCACTGACATCCCACATTGCAAGGACAAGGTCTTTCAGCAAGTCTGAATTTCCCAACATCCTAGAAACATGAGTTGTTCAGTGAGATCACTCTGTACCATGGGCGTGTGAGTGCCTGTCTGAGTATCTGGTTCAAACCCTTAATAACCATGTAGCTTTCTGGCACTATATAGGGAAACCACAGACCAAATCCAGTGTGAGGCAAAACCCTGAAAGCTGATTTCCACCTGGAGTCATGTGACTCCTTTAAAAGAAGAATCCAGCTGTTTACGTCTTGATTTGGTTTATAAGCAACTTGTACACACTGGTGAAGCCAGGAATAATGGCATTTGAACTACATGTCAGGTGAGCAGGGACCAAAAAAAAAAGCCCTATATGCAAAGCCCTGTGGCAATAAACAGGCACACATGCTTCAGCCCTGACATCCAGAATAGGATGAAGGTAGAAAGGCCCAGGCTGTTGATCTATTAATGTGGTGAGCTGAGAAGGAACGTTTCTTTCTTTTTTTCTTTCATAGTTTATTGTCAAGTTGGTTTTCATATAACACCCAGTGCTCATCCCCACAAGTGCCCTCCTCCATACCCATCACCCCCCCTTCCCCTCTCCCCCACCCCCATCAGCCCTCAGTTTGTTCTCAGCATTCAAGAGTCTCTCATGATTTTCCTCCCTCCCTCTCCCCAATTATTTTTCCCCTTCTCCTCCCCCATGGTGCTCTGTTAAGTTTCTCCTGATCGACCTATAAGTGAAAACATATGGATCTGTCTTTCTCTGTCTGACTTATTTCACTCAGCATAACACCATCGAGTTCCATCCACATTGCTACACATGGCCAGATTTCATTCTTTCTCGTTGCCATGTAGTATTCCAGTATATAAATAAACCACATCTTGATCCATTCGTCCATTGATGGACACTTGGGCTTTTTCCATGTTTTGGCTATTGTTGAGAGTGCTGCTATGAACATTGGGGTCCATGTGCTCCTATGCATCAGCACTCCTGTATCCCTTGGGTAAATTCCTAGCAGTGCTACTGCTGGGTCATAGGGGAGTTCTATTAATTTTTTGAGGAACCTTCACACTGTTTTCCAGAGGAGCTGCACTAGTTTACATTCCCACCAACAGTGTAGGAGGGTGCCCATATCTCCACATCCTCACCAGCATCTATAGTCTCCCGATTTGTTCATTTTAGCCACTCTAACCGGCATGAGGTGGAATCTCAGTGTGGTTTTGATTTGTATTTCCCTGATGATGAGTGACCTTAGTATCGTTTCATGTGTCTGTTGGCCATCTGGATGTCCTCTTTGGAGAAGTGTCTGTTCATGTGAGAAGAGACTTTTTCAAGAGGGTCCTACTTGGGGGTTACACTGAACTTGACTGACTTAAAGATCCTTAAGACAACTGGTTACCCCTTGTGAGCGCCCTGTGGTTGGAGCTGATGTGAACTGTGGTTCACAACCATCCTCCTAAAGAGCAGATTCAGAAACCCCCACTTTTTACCAATCCTGAGACCCAAAAGCCTTTCTGAATTTCTATGTAATGTGGATTGAAGTTGAACATCTTAGGACCCGAGTAATATTAGTGTCACCTGAAACCAATTTTTTAATTAAAGTGCTTGAAATGTTTCTGGTTCCCACATTGGAATTTTGGTCTCTGAATCATAAATCACTTTTTCAATATGGTAACTTAACACCACTGTGGTGGTCTATTTATCCTTTAATAAGAGAAAATTGAGCAGCATACATTCAAATGGGACTTGAAAAGCAATTCTAAGGCAAAGCTTAGCCTAGAAACTAAAATGTCTAACTCTAGATTATGGTCTTAGATCCCTTGTCTTCCTTGATTTCTTTTTCTTTGTTTCTTTTTAAGATCCTAGATAACAAAGTTGTTGAAAAACTAACTGGGGTGGGGGGAAAAACTTGCTCTCCTATTTATATTTTAACTCAATCTCCCATGAAAATAGGTATACTGTGAAGGGCCTTTGTATTCACATTCCCTACAAAAATTCAAATACTATTGTATAGAAGACTGTCATGATAGCTACAGTCCTGGATATACTCTCCTTGTAATATAGTCTGCTGTGGACTTTGAGGCTTAGTACTCTCTCTTGTGAATTAGGCCACTGAAAAGGAATTGATCTTTATTGTTTGTTTTCAATAGGTTTTTCCTTAAAGACGCTTTTATATTCTGAGAGCAACAAGACATCCAGGTGTAATTTATTAAAATTTATATAGATTTATGTAAATCTATATAACACAAATACGAAATATGAAAGTCAGCATTCGGTCAAATAAGCCTGTCCATTTCTCGTTTTTTTTTCCCCCCCCCTAACTGTTGCCCCTCATAACTCGCTGTTACTATTCCTGAGTCAGACAGACAGAAGCCAGAAGCCTGGAACAAAACGAGCGGGCGGAAGGCAGGCGGACTTGGTGGGCAGGTATAGCGGCGGATGGATACGTCCTGAAGGACGCAGGGAACACAGTTCGAGGATATAAGCGGTCGGCGAGGGCAGTGAGAGCAGGGAAGTTTGGAGGGCAGAACTGTTTAATCTGGAGCCTTCACATCCCATTCCCAGGTAAATGGCCGACCTACTTGGGGCCTGTTCATAATTCTGAGACCCTTCACTCATGACAGCACTGACTAGCTCTCTGCTGACACGGTTTTGGCTCCCTTACCCCTCAGGGCCTCCCCTTTCCAAAGATTCCCAACTGGCCAGCTCTCGCCCCTTACAGCCCAGCTTTCAATTTACATACTTGCAAAAGAGAAAAAAAAAGATGTTTAGAAATTATTCAATGTGAATTCCACTCCGGGAGAGCACGCTTTTATCAGGACCTGCAGATTCTCTTTCATCATGTCCGATTCCTCTAACCAGAGACTAGGGTTTCCTCAAAACTTCTTTCCTACGTCAGGAAAAACTTTGACAACACCAAGATAGCATACTGACGGGCACTTTACAAATGTTTTGTTAGAGTCTTAAATTGCCACAATCTCCAGATGATAACAAATTTTGTTTTAGGAAAAAGTGTCAAATTTAATCTTATATGTAATTTTATAGCCGTGGAGTCAAGGGCCCTGGAAACCCAGAGCCTGGTACCAGCTGTGCCCCAAAGTAGCTCTATGGTTTGGGACATGTCACAGAACACCCCTGGGCTTTCAGTCTTTTTGTCTAAAAAATGAGGTTTTAACGTGATGATTGTGTAGTTTTCTTCTAGCTCCAAAGTACTCAAATCCTAGGACTCTAAATGTCACTTTTGGGGAGAGGGGAGCTAGTTTACTCCTATCTGACAATATCAGGCCATTCTTGATGTAATCACACACTCCATAATACCTTGAAAGAAATCCTTTGGTAATGACTTAATTAATTATTGTGACTTTCTGAGAGAACATGGAGACAATTTCAGTTCATTTAGAAGCTACCACTGTAGCTCCTGTGTTGGATGGCTTCCCTGGAGAACTTTGTTCTTCTTGCCAGTATTTGGAAAGCCCCTAGTTGAACAAGTGCTTTTGTGAATTCATTAAATCAGTCTGAAATTATCTCCTAATCAGAGAAGCCCTATTCTGGTTTCTGGACCTGGACAGCTGTTTGGGATTTTAGGATGGTAACAAAGGAACAAGAGGTTGATGCCCCACCATGGGCTCTGGGCCCCGATCAGGGCCTGACTACAAATCTCAGTGGTGCTGCCTGGGTGCCTCCCTTCCTTCAGGGAGCACCACGGTAGAAAATTAGCTGAGTCACAGAGAGTACAAGCAGGATGGAGGCCTCTCCTTCTTCCCCACCCTCAACTAGGATAAAGAGGTACTTCCGCATCACCCATGTGAGTTTTCAGAGTCTAGAACTGCTCAGGCTTCTGGGTTTTCAGGATTTAGAAAATAAAGATTTATTTAAAAGGTATTTTTGAATCACGAAAACATTCCGGATTCTAGGCCTACCTTATATTTGTGGTATAGGCGGCACTGGAATAGAAATAGGGATTCCAGCCTGTTCCCCAGCTACTGTCCCAGGCTGTCTGTCATTCCTGCCCCCAGCCATGGGCTAAAGATTGGGGAGAGGTCTGTACCGCCCCTGCTAGCAGCAGGCTCGGGTATATGAGTACCCAGTGAATTCTGGGGCCCGAGGTAGGTAGAGGGTGGTCAGGAAGTGGATTGGGTCGCTGCAGGCTCTGGATAAGCATCCTCACCCCAAGGAGAGAGATGCTCCTGAAGGAGAGCCAGAGTATTGTCCTCTAAAGCACAGGGCCGAGAAAAGTGACCCTGGTCGTCGAAGTCTAAAAGTAGTACTGTTGGATTCTACTCTAGCCCAAATAAACCAAGGTCTTTAAGCCTCTTTAAAGACACCAAATACCAAAAATGCTCTTAAGTTTTTCTGTACATTCACACAGACTGTAAGTATCCACTGAACTGAGGAGGAGTTGGGCATCTCCTGCCTAGCACTGTTCACTGGTGCCATTCCCTATTTACCAAAGCAGGCGGAGACAGCTCCTTGTCTGGAGAATTCAGCAGACCTGGGACTACAGAGCTGAACACATTTGGGGAAGCTCATTAGTTGAATCCTAAAAACCACCTTAATTCACAGAATGGGAAGTCTTAAATAAGTCTACTAGAGGATGTGATAGGGCAAACTTTCCCTGTAGAAGCAGGGCCTCGGGAATCCTCTGGCAACACTTCAGCCCAGCAGGTGGAGTAGAATGAATGTAAAGAGTGTATAGAAACTTCTGCACTGCATGTGAATGATTTACGTCACTGGCATGCTTGGTCCCAACGGTCTGCCCCACTTGACACTAAATGCAACACAGTTTCCACTTAGTGGGAGAGTTTTCTTTTTTTTTTTTTTTACAGCATCTATTATTTTATTTTATTTTTTTTACAAATAGTTTATTGTCATTTTTTTACAGCATCTATTATTTTATTTTATTTTTTTATTTTATTTTATTTTTTTACAAATAGTTTACTATCAAGTGGGAGAGTTTTCAAGAAGCCAGCATTTCTGTCCTGATTTCTTGTGCTAAGGTCATTTCTTTTAAAATTCCCATCTGTCATGTTCTGTGATGTTAGTCCTACTAGAAGTCGAACAAGCTCATTTTAGGCCTTGTATACAAATTGTGCATTTTATTTCTCCATGTCTAAACATGTGGACTCTGGAAAGCAGCCCCATTATTAAGGTGCTTCAGGGTGATAAAGCTTCTGGAGGAAAGTAAAGGGCTGCTTGGGAATTCCATGAGGTTTTGACTTCCTTCCTCCTGGTGCTGCACCAAAGCCAAGGCTTAAAGCTTGTCTGTTCCCTGTGGGCAGATGAGGAAGGCTTCCTTAAGCCCAAGCAAACACAAAGAAGATAGGTGTTCTAAGTGTTGGAGAAACCAGCCCCAGGCTGCAGTGATATCAATTGCTTGTTTTCAGCCTTTCAAGGCCTCAGAAAGCTTTCCGGGCAGTTTCCTGAACAGTGTTAGCTGCTTCAGCAGGTTCCTGGTCACAGGCTCCCAGGGCGGTGATGCAGAACACCTATGGCCTTGCACAGAGGGGGCAGGAAACTGAGGCTGCATCTCTAACAGGCTCCCTTGTCTTACTGTCATGAAACTGGTGTGTAGAGGTCCTCCCCGGACACATGATAGTTTAAAAATATAACTATGTATGAGGCAGAGTAAAGGCATGGGTTTTAATTAGAGTTTTTTCAGATGGCTGAGGGTGGAAACCTTTAAAAATGTCAATAGAAGACGTATCCCATATCCTACCTGGCGTGCTACCTGCGCCACTTTTTAGGCCACCGGAAGTCCTTGTGAAATTATGCCTGGAGCAAAGGCATATACTTCCAGGTCTGGAAAAATTTAGTTCCCTTATCTTCCTGATGCAAAATTCATAATCTGTCAGGTGGATATGCTTAAGTAATTTGTAAGGACGGTAAATAAGTTAGTCAGAGGTACACCTGCAACTAACCTTGTAAGTTAACTGTATTTCAATTAAAAAAAAAATAAGTTAGAGAGGAAGGGAAGGCAAAAATGAAACTAAGTAAAATAGAAGAAAAAGATACAAACTATGTGCCTTGATGTGGAAATTAAATATAAACAAGAATGCTGGAGCTCAGAGTGCCTGGCTGGCTCAGTCGGAAGAGGGTGCAACTCTTGATCTTGGGGTTGTGATTCTAGGTGCAAAGATTACTTAAAAATAAAATCTTTAAGAAAAAAAAAAATGATGGAGCTCATGATTTGGATCTATGCTATACTCCAGAGGAGTATAAAGACAAACCTGTCTCTACGTTTAGTTAATACATAAGACATATCAATACAACAAGTTCTGCTGTAACATGTACTCTGTTATATCTGATTCACTTTAATTTTCTGAACTCCTAGACTATTTAGACTCTCTGCATTCTAGGTGTAAGGTGACTTAGCTCACTTAGAGTCATGACAACATCAAATACTAAGGCCGAGAGGGTGTTAAAGCTCTTCTAGCCTAAGTATCTTATTTTGAGATGAAGGGGTTATGTGTCTTGTCCAACATATACAATTTGATGGCAGGTTTGAAAGCAGATCTTGGGTTTCTGTCTTCCTAGTGAAGTGTCTAATAGCTTTTGCCATCTTCCAGAGGATTTTTTAAATCAAAAAGCATTTTTCTTATTCCCCTGTACAAGAGGAAGAGATTCATTCTGAGTTGCTTTAAAGGGCTTAGTTAAAATGGAATGTAACATGCTGAATAAAAATAACACCATACACGGCCTGTTCTTCTTGGGTGTCCTAGGTCAAAGGGAGCACAGATTTAGGTCACTCACCACTAGAGGGCACTCAGATTTTCTCAGTTAATTTAAAGAGGCTTCCAGACACAGCCTGCAAATGAAGTTTATCAACAGGACGATGTTTTCTATCCATAGTAAAAGCTAAATGGCTGTTTCTCCAAAATATACTGATGTCTAATGTATATATGTGTGTATATACATATATAAGCATGTTATAATTAATATATATTTATTTAATGTTACTAGATTTAAGCCTGATGTTTTCCCATTGGACTCTTTCATTTATTGCTTTCAAATGGTATGCAGATTTTTGTAGTAAAAATTAAAAGTCAACGTGCCTCTCAGAGCAGTTACACACAAAACCCAGTGGGGGGGAGGGGCGCCAAAATCCACAGGTCTGCAGTATTTGAAGCAAATAACGTTTGTTTGCGGAGGCCCTTACATACTTTGATTTAAAAGGGGGAAGAAAGTAAAGAAAAAGAGAGCCTTCCCTGCTATAAAAGTAAATGGATACAAGCCAGGCAATTTGTTTAACCCTCCATTTTATCATCCTTGAAGCCTTACTCTGATCACGTGGGGGATTTCTGGAAATTTATACCTGGAGCCATGAAAATCCATTCTCTCTAGGAGGACCAAGCACTTTCTGGCTGTGTTATTTAGATTCTGGGAAGGTCTATTCTATTTGCTTAAAAGAAGTTACACTATTATATATTAGTTATTATCAACTACTACCATAGTATTGCCTTGTCTGAAAAATAGGAGAATCGTAAAAAGAACTACCTTTGTGAAAAAGGGCAGGGTTGTTTCTGCAAAGCTCCTACATACCTCTGACTACCTTGTCGGTTGTTGATGATTGGCATTCCGGGTTCTGGATTCCGCTGAATTGTTTTCCTGACCCAGGGCACTTACCTGATCAGGACTAGCCTGTGCTTTGTCAAGTACTGAGGAAAACCTGGCTCAGAGCTTTGAAAAAGGATACATCTAATTCACTCTGGAAAAGAGAAAAGAGTGCAAGGATGAGAATGAGCCCCTGGGACATGCACGCTTAGCAGTTAGCAGATGCTCTGGGGATCAGGGCAGCGGGGAGGGATACGCAGCTCTGTACAAAGAAACCTGAGAGCAGGAAGGCCCGGAGTCTGGGGCTGTGCTTTTTTTAAAAAACAAAACAAAACAAAACAAAAAACAGGCTGCAGTTTAGAGGAATTTTACCAACCAGAACAATTCACCTTTGCAACGTAGAGGGGATAGACTAACTCAACCTGTAGAGATGATGTGTAGCTAATTTGATAGGTGTATCAAAAGCCTTAATAATATGCATATGCTCTGAGTCCATCAGTTTTATTTCTAGAAGTTTATCCTAAGGAGATAGTTAGATAACAGCATAACAACATGTGATAGGACATTCAGGGTAACGTTGTTTATAGTAGCAAATTATTGAAAAGAAGCTAAGTATCAAGGGTGGGGGGGACTAGTTAAATAAATTATAGCAAATCCACAAATGAGGATACAGATATATAAGTACTGGCATTGTTAAGTAAAAAAAGCAAGTTACAACACGGTATATTCAGTATTATCCCATGGATATATGTATATGCAGAGATAGATACAGATATAGTTGGATATAGACAGATACATAAAGTCTAAAAGGAAATGTACCTAATAGTATCTATCATGAGCTTGATCTTCTCCCCTTTCTTTTTGCTTATATGCATTTTTAATTTTTTTCAATGATCATAGATGTTTATATCATAAAAAAGTTGGAGTGCCTGGGTGGCTCAGTCAGTGAAGCATCTGACTTTGGCTCAGGTTGTGATCTCATGGTTCGTGAGTTCAAGCCCCAGGTCAGGCTCTCTCTTCAGATCCTCTGTCTCTCTCTCTCTCTGTACCTCGCCTGCTTGCGTACTCTCTCTCTCAAAAATAAATAAACATTTTTTTAAAAAGTCATAGAGGGAGAAAAAAGTAAACAGAGTTAAATTTGTATCCGGAAGGACTTCAGGTTTGTCAAGTGAAGGACTGAAAACGGTGAACCTGCCTCAGCAGCCACTGTCCTCTCTTGCAAAACTACCTCTGTTGAGGGGCGCCTGGGTGGCTTAGTCGGTTAAGCGTCCGACTTTTGCTTAGGTCATGATCTCGCGGTTCATGGGTTCGAGCACCGCATCGGGCTCTGTGCTGACTGCCAGCTCAGAGCCTGGAGCCTGTTTCAGTCTGTGACTCCCTCTCTCTCTGACCCTCCCCTGCTCACGCTGTCTCTCTCTCTCTCCTAGAAATAAATAAAAAATATTAAAAAAAAAAAAACTGCCTCTGTTGAAGCTAACTGGGTTGGCTTTTTGTTTTGAAACGTGATGCTGAGATGCTTCCTTCAGCCCAGACAGCATGAGACTGATCTCCAAATTTAAGACTTGGAAGCTAAGATTAAAAATAGCCTCAGAAAGAATGTTTAAAACTCACAAACCTAAAAATAAATCTTAGATGACAAGGCATTCTCTGAGTGGGACAGATTCTATTTTCTTTCCCATAGTACTCTTTTCCCTCCACTTTTTTTTCTGTTACTGTCATCCTTAACTGAGTCATCTCCCAGTACTGTCCGAGTCCTGTGTAATCACCAGTTTACATTAAATTCTAATCTTCACTTCTGTGGTTTATGTGGTCACTGACTCTCTCCCCAGAATTACAGCAAGAATTCAGCACTGTGCTATTTATTCTCAGTCACCGAATATAATAATAATAACTTTAAAAACTTTAGCAATGATAGCCCTTATAGTCACTCATTATTATCCCAGGTTTAAACATTAATCTTTTGGGAAATGTTATTCTTCTTGATAGGTGTTCCCTTAAAATGGCTGATCATGGCCAGCTCTGAATCACAGACGCTGACTTGCAAACGGGTGTCACGGGGCACCTGGGTGGCTCAGTGATTTTCATTCAGGTCATGATCTCACTGTTCATGAGTTTATGCCCCATGTTGAGTCCTGCTTTAGGCTCTGCGCTGATAGTGCAGAGCCTGCTTGTAATTCTCTGTCTCCCTTTCTCTCTGACCCTCCCTCCCCCCCACCCTAAAAAATAAATAAATAAATATATATATACATACATACATAAGGTAGAGGTCATCAGGATTGAGCAGGAGCTAGAGCTGTGCTGTCCAACATGGTAACCACTAGCATCATGTGGTAGATTAAATGAATTAAAATTAAATTCTTCACTTCCTCCATTACGCTAATCACATTTCAAGTTTTGAAAAGCCCCGTGTGGCTACTGCCTACTGTACTGGATGGCACAGGTAAATAACACTTCTTTCACTGCAGATAGTTATATTGGGCAGTGCTGATTTATGGTAATCTCTCCAAGCAGTCAATACAAAGGTGGACTTTAAAGCCAGCCTCAATGCCTCCTGTCTCCTCAAGGAGACATTTTCCAGCTTCAGGGGGCACAGATTCCTTCCTACCTAGATGCACTACCATCCCGCAGGCCATGAGGCAGCTTCCCAGCTTCAACCCCTGAATTAGAAAATGACTGACAGGGGCGCCTGGGTGGCTTAGTCGGCTAAGCGGCCGACTTTCGCTTAGGTCATGATCTCGTGGTTTGTGGGTTCAAGACCCGCGTCAGGCTCTGTGCTGACTGCCAGCTCAGAGCCTGGAGCCTGTTTCAGAGTCTGTCACTCCCTCTCTCTCTGACCCTCCCCTGCTCATGCTGTCTCTCTCTCTCTCTCCTAGAAATTAAAAAAAAAAAAAAAAAAAAAAAAAAAAAAAGGGATGAAATAAA
>NW_027531562.1:3113572-3151463 GCF_008692635.1 Crocuta crocuta
CTCCCCTCCTCATGTTGTCTCTCTCTCTCTCTCCTAGAAAATAAAAAAAAAAAAAAAAAAAAAGAAAAGAAAATGGCTGACAGTAAGCCTCATGCATTAAGGTAGTGGGTCTCAAATTTAAGAATGCATCAGAATCATCCAGAAGGCTTGTTAAAATACAGATTGCTGACCCTCAACCCAGAGTTCCTGGTTCAGTAGTCTGAGGTGGGCCCCACTGGTATTTTTAGTAAGTTCTCAGGTGATGTGTATGTTGCTGGTCCAGGAACCACACTTTGAGAACCATGGCACTGAGGCAATGAAGACAGCTGATTGTCCCGTGCAGAAGAAGTTTGCCAAACAATTCTGGTATTAGGAGATAGGCTGAAGATATAACTTCTTAACATGAGTTTTGCCCTTAGCAGGCCTTAGTGAACTCATTATTACCTATTATGAAGCAGATTTCACTCACTGCCTCAAGAAGAAGCAGCCGAGAAACAGTTTCTTCCAAATCCTTTTATTTAAAAGCAAAACGAAAGAAGCGCTCCTGGGTGGCTCAGTCAGTTAAGCATCCGACTTCAGCTCAGGTCAGGATCTCAGAGTTCATGAGTTCGAGCCCCACCTTGGGCTCTGTGCTGCCAGCTCAGAGCCTGAAGCCTGCTTTGGATTCTGTGTCTCCCTCTCTCTCTCTCTGCTCCTCCCCTGCTCATGCTCACTCTCTCTCTCTCTCTCTCTCTGTCAAAAATAAATAAACATTAAAAATATTTTTTAAGCAAAATGAAAAAATATAACCACTTTGAAAACTCAATTTGTGCCACTACTACCTCTCAAGAATGTCTAACCAAGGCTCAGGAAGGCCTATGGGAATAGAGTAAAACATCTTCATGGATTCTTTTTTTTTTAACATGTGCTCTTTTTTTAAAAAATGTTTATGTTGAGAGGGAGAGAGATAGAGAGAAAATATGAGGGGGCGGGAAGCAAAGAGAGAGGGAGAGAAAGAATCCCAAGCAGGCTCCACCGCTGTCAGCAGAGAGCCCACCTCGGGGCGTGATGTCAGAAACCATGAGATCATGACCTTAGCTGAAATCAAAGTCAGATGCTGAACCGACTGAGCCACCCAGATGCCCCAATAAATCCTTACACTTATAGTCAACTGATTCTTGACAAGGTTGCCAAGACAATTCGCTGTGGAGGGGTAGGGCGGGAAAGAACAGTCTTTTCAACCAATGGTGTTGGGAAAATTGGATATCCACATACAAAAGAATGAAGTTAGATCCCCTACTTCATACCATATACAAAAATTGCTCAAGCTTTTCCAATCCACCATCTGTGGCGGAACCACCACCAGGATGCAGATTTTCGTGAAAACCTTCACTCTTGAGGCTGAACCCTCAAATACAATAGAAAATGTGAAGGCCAAGATTCAGGATAAGGAAGGAATTCCTGGTCAGCAGAGACTGATCTTTGCTGGAAGTAAGTGGAAGATGGACATACTCTGACTACAATAGCAAAAGCAGTCCACTCTTCATCTTGTATTGAGACTTTGTGGTGGTGCTAAGAAAAGGAAGAAGTCTTAACACCACTTCCAAGAAGAATAAACATAAGAGAAAGAAGGTTAAACTGGCCTCCTGAAATACTATATGGTGGATGAGAACGGCAGAATCAGTTGCCTTTGTCAGGAGTGCCCTTCAGATGAATGTGGTCTGTCACTGTGAAAGCCATTATTGTGGCAAATATTGCCTGACCTATTGCTTCAACAAACACGAAGACAAGTAATTGTGTATGGGTTAATAAAAGACATGTGAGTAAATCTTCATGACTTTAGGGAACTGTGAGATCATGACTTAAGCTGAAATCAAGAGTCAGACAGAGGCTGAACCAACTGAGCCACCCAGGTGCTCTAAAGTCTTTTTAGACATGACACCAAAAACATAAGCAACAAAAGAAAAAGTAAATTAATTGAACTTCATCAAAATTAAAAACTATTGTAATTTAAAGAACACTATCAAGAAAGTGAAAACCACTGAAGGGGAGAAGATATTTTCAAATTATATCTGACAGGTAATTGTATTAAGTTAGTTCAATCAAATAGATTTGGTTTTTTATTCAATCAATTCACTCAACAAGATTTATGTTCAGAATATAGAAAGAATTCTTACAACTCAACAATAAAAAGACAAATAGTACAACTGAAAAATGGGCAAAAGATTTGAACAGATATTTCTCCAAAGATCTACAAATGGCCAATAAACACATGAAAAATGGCTCAATATTTGTTGTCCAGTAGTGAAATGCAAATCAAAACCACCAACGATTGGCCTCTATACCACTTCATACCTACTAGGATGACTATAAACAAAAAGATAATAAGTTTTGGTAAGAACATGGAGAAATTAAAACCCTCAACCACTATTAAGGAGAATTTAAATCATGTGGCCACTTTGAAAAACAGTTTGGCCTCTAAATGTTAAACATGGAGTTACCACATCACCTAGCAACGCCACTCCTAGGTAGACTTCAACTATGACGCCACACAAAAATATTTACACAAATGTTCAAAGCTGCATTGTTATGAACCATAGTATGAACAAAGCCAAAAAGTATCAATATCCCACATGTACATCAACAAATGAGTGGATAAACAATATGTGGTATATCCATATAGCAGAATGTTAATTGGCAATAAAAAGGAAAGAAGTACTGATACCTGCTACAACACAGATGAATCTTGAAAACATTATGCTAAGTAAGAAAAGCCAGTCACAAAAGACCACATATGGTACAATTCTATTTACATAAAATGTCTAGAGTGGCAAATCTGTAGGGAAAGAAAGCGGACGGGTGATTACCTGGGGTCTGGAGCAGGTGGACGGGGATCACTGGGAGAGAAAAGCTAATAGGTGTGGTGTTTGTTTGGGGTTGGAAATATTCTAAAATTGACCATGTGATGGTTGCATAACTTGTGTAAATACTAAAGCCTATACACTTTATTTTATGTAGTTAATTAATTTATTTGTTTTTTTAAGATTTTATTTTTAAGTAATGTCTGCATTCAACCTGGGACTCGAATTAACAACCTCGAGATCAAGTCGCACGCTCTACCTACTAAGCCAGCCCGGGGCCCCCAAAAGCCTATACACTTTAAATGGGTGAGTTTTGGGGTATGTAAATTATACTTCAACATAGCTGGGGGTTTGTTTCATTTTTTAAAAAAGGGGGCTTTTGGAAGGGAATTCCTGTATTCCTTTTTTTTTTTTTTTTTTTATTTTTTTTTTTTTTTTTGGAGAGGAANCCCCGGAACTCCTGTATTCCTAAAGGGGACTTGGTTTTGACCATCAAAGCAAGGGTTTGGATAGAAATGATTCCTAAACTAAAAAGGGTCCTGAGGGAAAAGGAAGAACCTTTTCTGAGGGAAAGCAGAAGAAAAATAAGAGATGGAGAAGAAGTTAAATAGCACAATTTCTTAATTAAAAGAAAGACATAAGAGGTTCTTAATCTTGTAGAACTAATTCTTTATAAAGATCTAAGGCACACATAAGTTTGTAACACTTTGATGAGCCAGAAGGAAGGGTAAAGAAAATGTGGCATCATTTGAGTTTTAACTTTTGCACATTGAAGTTCTATATTAACACATGTTCTTGATATAGACCTATTTCTGGGAAGTTGGGCTGAAGACAAGAATCATTTTTTTTTTTTTTAGTTTTTAGACTTACCACCCGGCTGAAGTACTCATCTAAAACTTCCACAAAGTTGTGGATGAATTCATAAATTGCCATCTCGTTCTAAAATAAAAAAGAAAGGGTACAATTCGTTTTAGTACAGCCCATGTGGAAATCGGACACTGACAAGTATTTAGAATGGTTCTATGAGTCACCTGTTGGAAAGACACTTATCAGTAGGGGACATATCAAAAATCTTAACCTCTAAGATTTTAGGTCCATAATGAACTTAGCTGGACTGAAACCAGACAGAGTCTAATGTTTAGGGTTTTGAGCACTACTCCCTGCCTTCATCATCAACTGGCTGAAGCAATTTTTCAGGTTCTTCATGCCACCACTTTTCCATTTGTGAAGATGGGGAAACTAACTCAAGGTTTCGTTCACACATAAAAAGTAATCAACTGAGATTTAAAAGTATTTTAGATCTTTTCTTTTTTAATGTTTTATTTATTTCTGAGAGACAGAGAGAAACAGCATGAGCAGGGGAGGGTCAGAGAGAGAGGGAGATACAGAATCTGAAGCAGGCTCCAGGCTCTGGGCTGGCCGTCATCACAGAGCCCGATGCAGGGCTCGAACCCACAAACCCATGTGATCATGACCTGAGCCGAAGTTGGACGCTTAACCAACTGAGCCACCCAGGCGCCCCAAAAGTATTTTAGATCGTAAACACTTTTTCAAGGACTCAATAGCCATAGGTTCTGTTGATCTGGGACTAACATTTCTGGAATGATGAAGTAAATCTGAGGAAATTCAATCACAACACAGTCATATGTATCATTTGCTCTGGCTTCTGGTACATCAGCCTATATTTAATGCCACAACTGACTGGCCTCTACACCTGTCTAAGCTGCCCCAGTGTGCCACACAGAACAAGGGCAGGACACTGGTATTGCTTAGCGTTGAGGAAAGCATTCTGTGGCTTTGTGCTTCCCCACAAGCTACTCATCTAATCCAAGAAAAATCCTAGGTATTTCTTTTCCACACAGTTTTCCCTAGCCTTGACAGAAACCAAGATCCTTCAAGAGTCAAGATAATTCTTAGGTAGGCAAGTAAGGAGGAAAATGTCAATTTACGGAGGAATAAAAATCAGACTATTATTCCTAGTTTTCTTGCATTTTCCATAGGCTCCTCTCGTGTCTTACCTCAGTGTCATTAACTCCAACCACAATGAAGAGAGCTGCATACTGTCGATATATCAGCTTAAAATCCTTAAATTCAATGAAAGAGCACTAGAAAAAACACAATTAGATATTCAGTGCTTTAGTTAACAAGTATTTCTTTTTTTAAAAACTTTTTTAAACATTTATTCATTTTTGAGAGATAGAGTCAGAGTGCAAGCAGGGGAGGGGCAGGGAGAGAAAGGGATACACAGACTCCGAAGCAGGCTCCAGGCTTTGAGCTGTCAGCACAGGGCCTGATGTGGGCCTTGAACCCACAAACTGCGAGATCATGACCTGAGTGGAAGTTGGATGCTCAACTGACTGAGCCACCCAGGTGCCCCGACAACAAGTATTTCTTCAAAATAGCATGCATAATTTCTAGGTTCTGATTTCAGTATCGGGTCAACACATTCCTAGAAATATACAATTTTAAAATGTTAAACCATCTTTGTTGGTTGCCTCCTCACAATATTCAGGGGACTATGGAAGCATCTCTAACGGGAGGCAGAGAAGGGGTCCAGAAAAAAGGGCTCTGAGCATCCACGTGGGTTCCCCCATACGCCTTCTTATTCCTTTGCTTTGCTCTGTGTGGGAATCAGCAGGCAAAGGTACCAAACTGCCTCTGACATGAAAACAAGCCAACATGACAAAGAAGATTTACTTCTTTCCATCTCTTCTAGGCTCTTTTAGAAACAATCAGAGATTTAGTTTTGTCCTATTTAATAGCCAATAAACAGCCAAATATACACAGCCATACACACATGGAAAAAAATCTTCATTTCTTTCTCATAGACTCAGGAAAAGAATCAATGTTGACTCTTTTATAAATTATTTAAGGTTTTGGTTTTTGTGGGGCAGATGCTAGATAAAATATCCCATTGTAAACATTGCTTCCTATTAGTTAATAACTAGGTTACTACCACTAACTTGTGGATAAAACAACTCTCTCCCCATTCATCTCTCTCCTACAGCCATTGTACAAAGGGTGTTGGGAAGGCACTGGGTAGACAGGAATTGGACAGCAGGCCAATGGCACAGTGTTGCCCTTTCTTTGGAATTTTGGGTGTGCTTGACCAAATGTGACTGAGTGTGAACTGTATGGCTTTTTGCACTGGCATAATTGCTCTTGGTGCCCAAATGCACCTGAAGATGAAACAGTAAGGTTTAATTGTGAAATTTCTTCCATGGGAAAGCCATTTGACAATCTATAAAATGGAGGGATTAGAGGCGCTTATGTAAAATTAGGATAGGGGCACCTGGGTGACTCAGTCGGTTGAGTGTTGAATTCAACTCAGGTCATGATCTCAGGGTTGTGGGATCCAGCCCCATGTCAGGCTCTGCACTGAGCATGGAGCCTGCTTAAGATTCTCTCTCTCTCTCTCTCTCTCTCTCCCTCCCTCCCTCCCTCCTTCTCTTTCAAATTAAAAAAAATGAAATAAAATTATGATAAAAGTAAGAAGTACAGGACCATTCTGCAGCTTTTGGTTCACTGTAGAGCCAGTGTGATTTCTGCTCAGTTGGATCTTTCAAGGAAATACATCATATTTAAAAGAAGTGAAGAACATTTTTTAAAGCCTCTCAGGAGTTTCTGACATTCAAAAAAAAAAAAGAAAGAAAGAAAGAAAGAAAGAAAGAAAGAGGACCGAAGTACCTTTGTGGATAAAATAAAAACTAAGCTGAGATTGTGTTACTTCAGTGCCTAATTATACCAAAGCCCAGGGGGTTCCTTTTAAAACCTAAAATAACTTAGAATGCTTCAAAAATGTATAACAGTGTATTCATTCCAAAGCATGTATTTCAAAGGGTAAGCTATCAATGAAAATGGTCCCTAAAACTGTGCAGTGCCTGCATTTTGCAGAAAGATTCAACAGGAATGCTTATGGAGTTTATTTATCTTTACTTAAAGTATGTGGCTATTAACATGGTCCTTTAATAGTTTCTGTTTCCTTTAGACAACTACATGAGGTGGCATGTGCCATGCCAGGCCAAAGTGGTAATTCAAAGAGGTCTCTGAGATGTTGAGACTGGAAAATCAATTTAGAAGCCAAGGGAAACACAGTTCCAACATATAACTTCTGAGCACAGATGTACCTTAATATTTTAAGACTTAGCAATGGTTCCCACAGGCAGCCTTTCTACATATGCTGTGAAATGGAGAAGTGGCAAAATTAACTGGCGATTTAAACATGCTTTCTGATTTTGCTGCACTTTGTTCAGTGATTTCCAGTGGGACTCAAAGTTTAGGACCTGGATTCAGTAATTCTCCAATTAAACCTCTTGGTAAAAACGGATTCAGTTTATAAAATTCCTATTTGTTATTATTTTCATGATTTTATTTAACCTCAATTTTGACAGAACAGATAAATTTGTTGTTTTCTATTAATTTTTAACTTCTATTAATTTTTACCCTATGTAATAACACAAGACAAGTTCAAATCAAATTTGTTGTTTTATTTTTTTAATGTTTACTCATTTTTTTTTGAGAGAGAGAGACCAAATCTGAAGCAGGTTCCAGGCTCTGAGCTGTCAGCACAGAGCCCGACGAAGGGCTTGAACTCACGAATCACGAGATCATGACTTGAGCTGAAATTCGACACTTAATTGACTGAGCCACCCAGGCGCCCCAAATTTGTTTTGTTTTTAAATCACTAGTTCTAGCATTATGTTCATGTCAAGTTTACAAAAATGATAAGCAGAAAAAAAAGTACACTCCATGTGGGAATCATATTTATTATCCTCTGGCACAAAGTGGGTCTTGAGTGCTCACCTCTCCACCAGTCATCTGACCTCCGTCTCTTGGCTTAAAGAAAGCCACCTGCTTAGAGGCACTCCTGAGACTTGTAACTAAATTCATACAAGCAAAAAAAGAAGGTATGTCTATTAGCTGGAATAAATTTGAGCTGCCACTTCTACAGTGCATTGAGACAAGTATGCTGGCCTCAATAAGAACTCAAGACGTTTCCTGGTTTTCCTCGTTTGTATTTTCCGGAAAGGGATATGAAGAGAGCTATGCTTCAGTCTTCATGTCACTTCATTTGTTATTTTCCCTGATTACTGTGGAAAGAATGCCGTTCAAAGAAAACGATGGCCCTTGAGACTCAGTAATAACAGATCTGCCACTGACAACTGGAACACAGAGATAAGAGAATCAGAAGCTTACTTGCTCATTGGATCGGGAGAGACAGCTCTTTATGACTTCCGTTTCCAGAAGTGTTCGCTTATTAGTCTCCACATGTTCATAGTATTTACAAAGTCGGGTCTGCCCTTGTTTGTTCACCATAAGGAAAAATTTTATCATTTTTCCTGGCTGGTATTTTTCCAGAGAGTTCAAAAGTTTTTGTCGGAGCGTATCTGAAACTAGAACCTGAGGGATGAAAGAACAACGAAAAGGTGAGATCAGTCCTCAAAGAATAGTATTAAATGTGTTCTCAGGATGAACCAGAAGTAAATAAAAATGGGATCTAGTAATACTGGTCTTTATTCCTATGAATTAAGTGAGGTTTCAATAAATAACTAAACATATATTTCATTAGTTATCTTCCAAAGCATTTTTGAGTCTCCACAGTCTTTCTACTCATATTTGTTCATTTGATTCATCTTTTTTTTTTTTTTGGCACCAATTATGTGTCAAGTACCAAGAGAATACCAAGAGGAAGAAATGGTGATTTTTTTCTTTTTTTTCATGCAATGTTTAGAACATTAAACATTTTTCTTAAATGTTTATTTACTTTTGAGAGAGAGAGAGAAAGAGAGAGAGCACAAGCAGGGGAGGGGCAGAGAGAGAAGGAGACACAGAATCTGCAGCAGGCTCCAGGCTCTAAGTTGTCAGCACTGAGCCTGACACAGGGCTTGAACTCACAGGGCATGAGATCATGACCTGAGCTAGAGTTGGACACTCAACTGACTAAGCCACCAGATGCCCTCCTCCTCTTTTAAAATTTTTTAAATGTCTGTTTACTTTTGAGAGAGAGAGACAGAGACAGAGCATGAGTGGAGGAGGGACAGAGAGAGAATAGAACATTTTATTAAAGTACAAAATTGTTGGAATTATGTGAAATAGAAAATCACAGTAAGTACTTATAGAAACATTGATAACATCGCTCAAGTTGTACACATGTAAAAATGCAGAAAGGTCTTAAAAAGTTTAGAAGATGAAAATTATGCAGATTTCCCAAAATGGAAATAACTGCTCACTGCTGAGTATGACACGGATATAAGCTCTTCTGAGTGAATGTCATCCCCTGCTTTTCTATAATTCAGTGCTGCCTAGAAATTTGTTCTTTGGGAGATTCAGACTTGGAGCCATCCTGAAAGTTGGGACAGTCACATAACTTACGGTCTAATTTTCTCCATCCTACTGACTATGTTGAAGTTATACAGACACAGCCAGGGTATTTTGCTTCAGCCTCTGCTGATATTCAAAAGGATATGAAGAATTTGAGCAATTCCTCATTGCTTAAGCAAAAATTCAGCACATAAAAGGCAGTGTAGGTGGGAGGTATTTGTACTAGAAATATAAAGGTCTATCTGATGGAAAATTAAGAAGTAGTGATTTCTGATCTTCTGATTTTTACCCCTAGCAAAGGTGCCAGATAGGTAAACAAGTAATAGCAGTGCCAGGAGACGAGTTGTGACCGGGACAGGTATACTTCTATGGTACACAGAAGGGAGGGATAGGAACAGCATGGGAGAGTTGGAAATTGCTTCCCAGGGAAGGGGCATTTAAGCAAGATCTTGAAGAATGATCCAGAGGGAGAGACTGTGGAGCAGAGAAAACAGGGGTAGCTCTGGCAAGTTCACTGCAGATGTAGTTCAGGGGGCAAGCATAATGTTTGCAGGAAATTGAGCTGCTCACATAAAATAAAATTGGCTTTAGAAGTCACACTAAGGAATGTGAACTTTATTTTATGGACAGTGGAGACAAGATCTAGAGTAAACTTTTCTTTCCTCAGTGTTGGAAGCCAAAGTAGTAATCGCTACCATTTGCCAAAGACCCCCTACAAGACTCTCTAACAAGTCCTACATAAGGTCCTATATCGAGTAATTTACATATTTTATTTAATTCTCACAATTCTCTGAGGGAGGTACTTGTGTTATCCCCATTCTAAGGCCAAACAAATTGAAGTTTAGGGATATTAGGACACCCACAGTATCTAGATTACTTTGGGTCAGAAATGAGGTACAGCTCTGAGGCCACGTGCATGCACAGATCCCTGACACCCACTAAATCATCCTTATCACTCAAGGGTTCATGGCTGCAGTTTTATTTCTAACTCAGGTGTATTGAATCTCATGCTTATTCCTCATATACTTACTCTGGATTTTTAAATGATCAGTGCAAAAGAGCACAGTATTGACAATGGCCAGTGCTTCCTTCTTTCTTTCTCTTTCTTTCTTTTTAATTTTTTTTAATGTTTATTTATTCTGAGAGAGAGACCTAGCAGAGTGCAAGCAGAGAAAGGGCAGAATGAGAGGGAGACAGAGGATCTAAGGCAGGCTCCAGGCTCTGAATTGTCAGCACAGAACCTGACACGAGTCTTGAACCTAAGAACCATGAGATCATGACCTGAGCTGAAGTCAAACACTTAGCCAGCTGAGCCACCCAGTTGCCCCTGGCAAGAGCTTCTTTGATCATGAGTATCAGAGCTACTTCACTGACTCACCTGCCAGTATCGTATTCACATTTTGTAGTATCTATAAAAATTCAGTGCAAAAGACCAAGGTTAATAATAGTCCTTAAATGAACTTGTAAAATTTGGAATAATTCTACAGAGAAAGTTGCAACAGATTATGGGATAATTCTTGGACTAAGTTTTGTGTTATTTTTTGCCCTCCCAGTTCAGCTCTTATTTCCTAAACCCTATCGGACAGGTGGTTATCTCACAACAATTCCAAACATTAAGAGCTAGAAAAAGCCAGGCCCAGTCTAGCAAAGCCTGGGCTACTGTGTTCATTCAGGGTTCATTCAGAATAGGATGTTATCTAGACCAGCCCAGCCGGGGACATGGCAGCTGTGCCAGGGGGGAGGCCTGTGGTCATTCACTCCCTTTTCCAGGAAGATAAGCTCACTACTGTAGGTGGGATTGCAACATAGTCTGTTTAGTCATCTGGTATTAAGGGCTGCTTTCTTCTCACAAATTACTGCCAGTAAATTGTGGCTGGTGACTAGTAAATTAAGTTATCGCCCATTCTTTTAGTCCCTTTTAGCAAAGTTATTTTAAAACAATCTTCGAGGGTGCCTGGGTGGCTCAGCCGGTTAAGTGTCCCACTTTGGCTCAGGTCCTGATCTCACAATTCATGGATTCAGTCCTGTGTCAGGCTCGGTGCTGACAGCTCAGAGCCTGGAGCCTACTTTGGATTCTGTGTCTCCTTCTCTTTCTGCCCCTTCCCTGCTCACACTCTGTCTCTCTCTCAAAAATAAATAAACATTTTAAAAAATTAAAAGAATCTTCACAAAAGTTAGAAGTTACAGTCCTATACTCTGGATTCTAACTGCTGGGTAGAAGAAAAAAAAATATTGTCTCAAAGGTACTCATGGTCAGACCTTTGCCTTTAAATGCCCTGGTTGCATTAAGTGGTAAAATGAGATGTAAAATGATCGCATTGAGACGATACACCAAGAGATCAAATTGATTTCCACCTTAACAAGCACAGCATTCCTTCCCACTGACTTCAAGAGCAAGGATGGCAAACAAGGGCATGTTGAATTGACACTCATTACGATGGAAATTTTGAAAATAGTAGCTGAAGGCATCTAAAGACTCAAATACATCATCTTTTTTTTTTTTCCTGCATGCTCATAAACAATTACACAATTTATAACTGTAGGATTACACAGTGGTAATAAAGTGGCCAAACAAAACTGGAAACTCTATTATAAAATACACAATGCTGAAATATACAATGTGGAGACTCAGAGACAAGTACATGTTTGAGAACAGAAGAGAATGCTTTAAGCACCTATCCTGGTTACTAATCATCAGGGAGGAGGGAAGTCAAGTAATTATGAAACTCAGGGAGGGCAATAAGGAAAGAATATGCTTAGACAAGTGCTGGGAGTGGCTAGAGAGCAGGTATGAACTTCCTTTGTTTAAAAAACTGCCTTCAGCAACACACGAGGCTGGGGAAGATGTTTTGATTACCAGAAGTTAGGGGATTTCATATCCAAGAGTTTGTGTGAATCAAGGACAGATGAAGAAGGGAAATTTCATTGGGGAAAGCATTACACAAAGGGTGTTAGGATGTCTAAAGGCCAAGATGAGGGAGGCTGGTAGAGTCTCTGTAGAATATGAGCAGATCAATGTCCCAAGACCCCATAGGATGTAAACTTTAATGACTACAGAAAAGACAGACTGGGAAGACTGAAACGCATACTGAATTGGGCATCATTTTCATATTTCGTGGTGGTGTATTCTTGGAGTTACAACCGGAAGAGTCTTTACAGACTGCCCTATCCAAAGATGACAAATAGATTTCAACTTGAGTGCCAACTGTGACTAACTGTATTAGCTGGTTTGAGCACCTTGTTGGGAAGGATTCTGGAACTGTTCAGGTTCAAAGATGCCTTGAATGGTTAGTAATGTCCGTTGTGGGGTAGGGAGCAGGGTGTGGCAACATATGTACCTTATACCTGTCTTCCCTGACGTGCACTCCCTTCATTTTGCAGATGGGAAAACTGATAATATGAGATGTAGAGTGAAGTCCTGAATTCAGGTCTCCTGACTTATAATGCTCTCTTTATCATATTTCCTCTTTGCCTCATTCAGTGTATTAGCGTCATTAGGGTTCATTTAAGCTAAATAAACATTAACTTCAGGTAGCTCTGGGAACAATCAAGTCAATATTCTCTAATACTGCTGCACAATTAAGTTGGAAAATACCAAACTATTACAATGCATGAAATGGTAGAGTATGAAGTTTCTAGGAATCAAAGAGGTATTTAATGATGGCTAATACCCTTGCTAGCTCTAGATTATTATAAAACACACACATATATAATATTAGACAAAAACAATCTTGGCCCCGTAAAAGTGACTGAAATCAAATCCTCCAAGATAAGAAGCAAATTTATACCAGGAAAACATAAAGTCCTCATAGAGCCTACTAGTAAAAAAGCATGAATTGGGGCTTTACAGTTAGTTTTGTGATCCTGGGCAAGTTACTTAATCTTTTAGTACTCAGTCCATGGTACACTGGGAATAATAATAATAGTACTTAACTTTCTGGGTTGTGAGGATAAGAGGAGTTTGTGTGTGTGTGTGTGTGTGTGTGTGTGTGTATTTTTAAACATTAACATTTTGTTTTATTTTTACATTTTATTAATTTAGTTTGAGAGAGAGAGAGAGAAACTGAGTAAGTGAATGGGAGAGGGGCAGAGGAAGAGAGAGAATCCCAAGCAGGCTCCTTGCCCAGCATGGAGCCCACTACCCTGGAATCATGACCAGAACCAAAATCAAGAGCTGGACACTTAACCGACTAAGCCGCTCAGGTGCCCCAGTATATGTAATATTCTTAAAACAGTGTTTGCCAGTTAAGTGCTATATAAGTGTTGGCAAATGTTATTATGATAATATATCACCTTTTTTCTTCAGTGAAGCCTTTCTACTTATCCCAGTCCCCGCTTTCTTTCTTTTTTTTAAAAAGTATATTCATTTATTTTGAGAGAGAGAGAGAGAGAGAGATTGTGTATGCGATAGTGAGCACAGGGAAGGGACAGAGAGAGAATCCCAAGCAGGATCCCTACTATTGATGGGGAGCCTGATGCAGGGCCTGAACCCACAAACCTGTGAGATCATGACTGAGCCTAGATCAAGAGTCACGTGTTTAATTTTTTTATATCTTTATTTTGAAAGAGAGACAGCGAGCAGGGGAGGGTCAGAGAGAGAGGGAGACACAGAATCTGAAGCAGGCTCCAGGCTCCGAGCTGTCAGCACAGAGACGGACGCAGGGCTCAAACCCATGGTCTGTGAGCTCATGACTTGAGCCAAAGTTGGACGCTTAACCAACTGAGCCACCCAGGAGCCCCAAGAGTCAGATGTTTAACCAACTGAGCCACCCAGGTGTCCCTCAGTCCCCTCTTTCTAACCAAAAGAGCTGGCTATCCTCTCTTTGAACCCATTACTATATCTTACAAAACTTGTCATCCTGTATAATCATTATTTGATTACACACAGAGCTGCCCTACAAGACCAGTGATTTTCACTTTTTTATTGTGACAGTAAGAGCTGTATCTTACATTGTGACCCGGCATATGGGTACACATATATCTGATGCAGATATATATGAAGTTCACCAAACAGTACCTACCCATACTATATGTATTGTACTCTATGATTTCTATGACATTTTATAAGAAATATAGTTTTGAGGTATTTGGGTTACAAAGATATATAGATTTTTCAAAACTTACCAAATGTACATTAAAGATTCATGAATTTGGGAGTGCCTAAGTGGCTCAGTTGGTTAAGCCCCTGACTTCAGCTCAGGTCATGCTTGCTGTTCCTGGGTTCGAGCCCTGCCTGGGGCTCTGTGTTTATAGCTCAGAGCCTAAAGCCTGCTTTGGATTCTGCGTCTCCCTCTTTCTCTGCCTTTCCCCCTCTTGTGATCTGTCTCTCACTCTCTCAAAACTGAATAAACAGGGGCGCCTGGGTGGCTCAGTCAGTTAAGTGTCTGACTTCGGCTCAGGTCATGAACTCACAGTTCATGGGTTCAAACCCCACGTCGGGCTCTGTGCTGACAGCTAGCTCAGAGCCTGGAGCCTGCTTCAGATTCTGTGTCTCCCTCTCTCTCTCTGACCCTCCCCTGCTCACACTGTCTCTCTCTCTCAGAAGTAAATAAAACATTAAAAAAAAAGAAAACAGAAACAAAAAATGAATAAACATTACAAAAATTCATGCATTTATTATATATACATTTTACATAAAAAGAAACTCTCTAGTTAATGATACTTGTGTATTTGGGAGAAGTATATTGATATCTATAGTTTACTTTGAAATGCACCAAAATAACTAAGATAAATTAGTGATAGATAGATAGATGGCCAGATATATGCTAACATAAGTATAGTTAAAATACTAATGGTAGAATTATGGTGGTGAACATATACAAATTCACTGTGGAATTCTTTCAACTTTGTTCTGTATTTGAAAACTGCTACAATAAAATGTTGAGGAGAAATGCTAGTTGTGGCCCACTGATTTTTTTTAAATTCATAGACTTATTTAGAGCAGTTTTAGATTCATAGAAAGAATTACAAAGACAGTACACAGAGTACCCATATACCCCACATCCAGTTTCCCTTATTAACATCTTATGTTACAATTAATGAATATCAATACAGTACATTACTATTAACTGAAGTCTATACTTTATTCACAGTTCCTTACTTATGCCCCTCTTCTGTTCCAGGACCCTATCTAGGATACCACATTATATTTAATCTTCATGTCTCCTTAGAATTCTCTTGGTTCTGACAGTTTTTCATTTTTTTGATGACCTTGACAGTTTTTAAAAATACTGGTCAAACATGAAACGATGCTCAGCATCCCTCCTCATCAGGGAAATACAAATCAAAACCACACTGAGATACCACCTCACGCCAGTCAGAGGGGCTAANGTCAAGTATTTTATAGAATGTCCTTCTATTGGGATTTGTTTGACGTTTTACTCATGATTAGACTGTGGTTATGGGTTTTGGGGAGGAAGACCATAGAGGTAAAGTGATATTTTCATCACAGCAAGTGAAAGGCATATACTATCAACATGATCTATCACTGTTGATATTGACCTTGGTCACCCAGTAGAAGAAGTTTTTCTCAGGCTTCTCTACTATAACTTTATTCCCTCCTTTCCAAACTGTACTCTTTGGAGGGAAGTCATTATATATAGCCTAAATTTAAGGAGTGGAAAGTTATGTCCCATCTCTTTGAGGGAGAAATATCTATGTAAATTATTTGGAATTCTACTGCACAAGAGATCTCTCTATTGCACCCCTTTATTTATTTATTTACTTAATCACTTATTTGTATCAGTAGAAACTCATGGATATTTTATTTTATACTTTGGGTTATAAATTAATACGACCTACTGATTTTTAATTTCAGAAGCCACTACATACCTATGGCCCAGTTTGAAAAACACTAAACTAGAACATGAACTTGTAGGTAGGTTCCATCTTTTATTTCAGATCTTTGCACAGTGCCTAGTATATAGAGAATATCCAATAAATGTTTGTTGAATGAATGAAATAATAATCACGTAAGTATTCAAAAAAAGCAGGCATATCCTGGTACCCCAATTTCTGCCCCAAAGCCTGTCAATTTTCTCAAAGATAAAACCAATGTTTTTACCTTTGGTGTATATCTTTCTAGAGTTTCTATATATTTACATGTAAATATGCATGCAAGTATGGCAACTTTATTTTTTAAACCTAAGTATAAGCAAAGTATATCAAGAGGCTCGCCTAGTGTTTATTCTCTCCTGGTTCCTTTAAATGAACCAGCTCCTGATGCAAAGCCCTGGCTGGATCCTATAAAAAGTCACTAAAGAGATATGTTTTGGAATTTATCAGGAGCACCTCCTGTTGAATCATTCTAGCTCAGGCTTTCCTGGGTCTCTGTCCTCCTGGATCCAGTGCCTTGGCTCCCATTCTTTCTCTGGCCTTAGTTCTTAATGACCTGGTTTGAAGTCCTGCAATCTTCCAGGACTTGACCTTTGGTATTTGCCCTCTGGCTGCAGCCCCTGAAGCCTTTAGCACCCAGCCCTTGCTCTGTCAACTGGGAGTAAAAGCTACCATACAGAGTGGTGGTGAAAGATTAAATGAGGAAGATAATATAATTCTTGTAAACATTTAATACACTGACTTCTTTCATTTCCTCTCTTATTGTGTATTAAACTAGAAAGAAAATGCTGATAAGATTAAAAGGAAACAGATAGGTGTCTGTATCCATTATTAACGTTCCCTTATATTGTTACACATTTTCTACAGTGTAACCTGATAGAATTTAACCAAAAAAAAAAAATCATGAAAATGATTCTACCTTTTAACTCTAGCATTTCAGTCTTGAGAATCTATCCTAAGGTATAATTTAAAATCCATATGCATGAAAATAGTTATAGCAACATTATTTATAATACTGAAAAATGAAACAAGCTCAGATACTACAAACTGAGAACCAAGTATTTTTTAAAACTTTAAGTTTTTATTTACTTCTGAGAGAGAGAGACAGCATTAGTGGGGGAGGGGCAGAGAGAGAGGGACACACAGAATCTGAAGCAGGCTCCAGGCTCAGAGCAGTCAGCACAAAGCCCGACGCAGGGCTTGAACTCACTAACCCTGAGATCATGACCTGAGCCAAAATCAGACACTTAACTGACTGAGCCACCCAGGTGCCCCAAGAACCAAGTATTAAATGAACATCAACTTGATGTATTTTAACTATTAAAATAAATATGCAGACTTTGCAGAAAAATCAGAACATGAAATTCTATATCCACATGGATTATCATTATGTAGAAGTAAGATCTGAATAAAGACTATAGAGACTAGACAGATGGGGCACCTGGGTGGCTCAGTTGGTTAAGCATCCCACTCTTGATTTTGGCTCAGGTGATGATCTCACAGTTTGTGAGTTCAAGCCTCATATTGGGCTCTGCACTGACAATGTGGAGCCTGCTTGGGATTCCTTCTCTCTTTCTGTCCCTCCTGTGCTCATGCTCTCTCTCTCTCAAAAAAAGAAAAAAAAGATTATAGAGACTAGATAGAAATCATACAAAAATAAGAAATAACACAAACAAAAAAAAGAATAGACAGATGAATCTTAGAAACATTATGTTAAATGAAAGAAGCCAGTCACAAGGAAAATATATTATATGATTCCATTTATATGAAATGTCCAGAATGGGAAAGTCTCTAAAGATAGTAAGTAGATTAAGGGTTGCCAGGGGATGTGGGTTTGGGATGGGAGGTCTAAGAGGCAGAGGGGTTGTGATGGTTGCACAAATGGGAGTATATAAAAACCATTGAATTTTACACTTTATTTTTTTTAAATTTTTTAATGTTTTATTTATTTCTAGGAGAGAGAGAGAGAGACAGCATGAGCAGGGGAGGGTCAGAGAGAGAGGGAGTCACAGACTCTGAAACAGGCTCCAGGCTCTGAGCTAGCAGTCAGCACAGAGCCCGACAAGGGGCTCAAACCCATGAACCACGAGATCATGACCTAAGCGAAAGTCAGATGCTTCACCAACTAAGCCACCCAGGCGCCCCTTACACTTTATTTTTTTTAAGTTTATTTATTTTGAGAGAGAGCGAGCAAGAGAGCATGAGTGTGCGGGAGAGGTGGAGAGAGAGAGGGAAAGAGAGAGAATCCCAAACAGGCTCCACACAGTCAGTGAGGGGCTCAACCCAGGGCTTGACCCCAGGAAGTGGGAGATCATGATCTGAGTCAAAATCAAGAGTTGAATGTTCAATTGATTGGGCCACCCAAGCACCCCTGAATTGTATACTTTAAAAGGGTGAATTTGGGGTGCCTGGGTGGCTCAGTCTGCTAAGCCTCTGACTTCGGCTCAGGTCATGATCTCACGTTCATGGGTTCGAGCCCTGCATCGGGCTCTGTGCTGACAGCTCGGAGCCTGGAGCCTGTGTCTCCCTCTCTCTCTGCCCGTCCCCCTCTCATGCTCTGTCTTTCTCTGTCTCAAAAATAAATTAAAAAATTTAAAAAAATATAAAAGGGTGCATTGTATTGTATGTGAATTATATCTCATAAAGCCTGTTAAAAGAGATAGACCAGACAATCTGGAAGAGGGGGAACAATTTGGATAACAAATAACAGTATTAGATTATTACACAAAGTATAAAATAAGTATATATGAGTACATACTGATAAATATATGATTGAATAAATAAACAGAACAGAAGAATACCAAGTACACATTTTTCCTTGCTATCTGAAAGTAGAATGTTCCTGGGAAACCTTTACTAAGCCAAAACGGTGGTAAAGCAAAGAAGCAATTACTGTTAATTTATATGGGAAAAATTTTGAGCATTCCCAGACACAAAAAAGTTACCTCTTTTAGGTTTTTCTGATGCCTAAGGGATGTAAAAAATAAATCAAGGTAAAGCACAGATACTGAACAACACAGTTCAAAGCTCTGGTGGCTTGATGCTAGCACGTGGAATGTAGCTGCCAGTGAAGAAGCTGATCAGGCCACTCTCGCTGCTTGAGGTGTGTGCTGCCTCTGTGACTACTCACTGCAACACAAATGCTCAATGCTCTTTTTGCTTTTCACCTTTTTCCATAAATGGGAAATCCTCTTTGGATTTCCTTCAGTTCACAAAAACAGGTACTAATATAGGTCTTTCATAAGAGCGAGGTCTTAATAATAGAAGGAGATATCTGTATATATGTTGATACTCTCTCCTCCAGGAAGTGGGGCTTAATTTCTCCCATCTAATGGAGTGTGAGCTGGACTTTGTGACTCACTTCCAAAGGACAGCATATGGAAATGGAAAATGGTAACCTCACAGTAGAGAAACCTGGCACACACCACCTTAACCAAGTGATGAAGGCTAACATCATCAGGGATGTCATGTCCCCCTGATATGAGGTGATGAGAAAAGTGCTTCCTTTCTGGTATTCGTCCCCAAACCCACAACCCCATTCTAATCATGTGAAAATACATTAGACAAAACCGAATTAAAGCATATTCTGAAAAATATCTGACCTGTATATCCCCAAACTGTCAAGATCAGGAAAAACAAGGGAAATGTGAGAAACTGCCACAAATTAGAGCAGATTGAGATAATGGTGACCACACACAATGTGGTATCCTGGAACAGAAGAAGGACATTAATAAAAAACTGGTGAGGGGCATCTGCCTGGCTCATTCAGAAAAGCATGCAACTCTTGATCTTGGGCAAGATGACAACACACCACAGTGAGCATAGAGATTACTTAAGAATAAGTAAACATATAAACAAACAAACTTTAAAAGTTAGTAATAATACTACCCATGTTGGTTTTTTAGATTTGATAAATATACCAAAGTAATATGAAATGACAACATTAGAGGAGATGGGTCTGGTATTCAGAAATTCTCTATACCATCTTTGCAACTCTTTTAAATCTAAAGTTATTCCAAATAAAAAGTTTGCTTTTTATTTTTTTTATTTTTTTAAAAATATTTTTATTTATTTCTAGGAGAGAGAGAGAGAGAGAGTGTGAGCAGGGGAGGCTCAGAGAGAGAGGGAGACACAGACTCTGAAATAGGCTCCAGGCTCTGAGCTGGCAGTCAGCACAGAGCCCGATGAGGGGCTCGAACCCATGAACCGCAAGATCATGACCTNCTCCAGGCTCTGAGCGGGCAGTCAGCACAGAGCCCGATGAGGGGCTCGAACCCATGAACCGCAAGATCATGACCTAAGCGAAAGTCGGATGCTTAACCGACTAAGCCACCCAGGCGCCCCAAAAGTTTGCTTTTTAGAAAGCAGAGGGGTGGGGTGCCTGGGTGGCTCAGTCAGGTAAGCATCTGACTTCAGCGCAGGTCATAATCTCACGGTTTGAGGGTCAGAGCCCCGCATTGGGCTTGTGCTGACAGCTCAGAGCCTGGAGTCTGCTTTAGATTCTGTGTCTCCCTCTCTCTCTGCCTCTCCCCCACATGCACTCTGCCTCTCTCTCTCAAAAATACATAAACATTACAAAAATTTTTTAAAAATAAAGAAGGAGAGGGGTGCCTGGGTGACTCAGTCAGCTGAGCTGCCAAGTCTTGATTGCAACTCAGGTAATGATCCTAGGGTCATGAGACTGAGCCCTGCATTGGGCTCTGTGGTAAGCTAGGCATGGAGCCTGCTTATGATTATCTTTCTTTGTTTTTCTTTCTCTCTCTTTCCCTTTTCTCCTCTCCTTTGCATGTGCTCTCTCTCTAAAAGAAAATTAAGTTTTAAAAAATTTTGGGGGGCACTTGGGTGCTTCAGTTGAGCATTCAACTTCAGCATAGGTCATGATCTCACAGTTGGTGAGTTCGAGCCCTATGTCGGGCTCTGTGCTGACAGCTCGGAGCCTAGAGCCTGCTTCAGATTCTGTGTCTCTCCCTCTCTCTGCTTCTTCCCATCTCACCCTCTGACTCTCTCTCTCTCTCAAAAATAAACATTAAAAGACAGGGGGGCCTGGTTGGCTCAGTTGGAAGAGAATGTGACTCTTGATCTTGGCGTCGTGTATTAGAATGAAGAGGGTTTGTTGGTGTGTCTAGGTGTATAAGTCTATGTCATATTGGCTATATTAATTATATTTGCTTATATTGCTTAAATACCTCAATTTTTATCAGTATATTCAAGATATTTAGGTATGAGGTTTATTTTTATTAACAGTCTCAACAATTACACTTCAAGCTTTCCTATTTTCTTTTATCTAAGAGGCATACTAATTTTAATAGTTGAGGGTGTGTGTGTGTGTGTGTGTGTGTGTGTGTGTGTGTGTGTGTCAATGTGTATATTCTATAAATGGCTTAGTCTGCTTTTTGGTCAAGCTCTGTTTTGACCTGGTTAACCTCTGAACTCCCAGTAATTCTTCTACCACACATCACCATTTGGGAACTTTCCTTCTTTTCCCCTAGTTCAGGGTTCAGAAAAGTTTTTTTCTGTAAAGGGCCAGGTAGTATTTTAGGCTCTGAGGGTCATATGGTCTCCTTCTCAAGTAGTCACTCTGCTACTGCAGAATGAAAGCAGCCCGTCCGATATAAATAATATGTAAAGAAATGGGTGTAGCTGAGTTCCAAGAAAACTTTATTTATAAAAGCAGTCAGCAACTGGATGTGGTCTGCTGACTGTAGTCTGTTCTGTTATAGACCAGTGCTTATCAAATTTAATGAGCACACAAATCACCTAGGGAGCTTGTTAAAATATAGACTCTGATTTAGTAGGTCTAGAGCAGGAATCATACATGGAGTGGCAAAGCATAGAAGACTCATTACAGTACACACCTACAAGGTCATGAAGTTCACCTTTCTCAGTATCTAGTCAGACCAAATAACATGGACTGAGTGCTTACCAGGTACAAGACAGCAAAGAACAGAGGAAACAGAAACACAGATATGATGATAATTTCTTTAATTTGGTCATAGAAATTAAACCGTAGAATGCTAGATAAGGGTGAAAGCTTTTTTTTTTTTTAATGAAGTTTATTTATTTTGTGAGAAGGACAGTGTGAGCACGGGAGGGGTGAGAGAGAGATATAGAGAGAATCCCAAAAAGGTTCTGTGCTGCCAGCGGGGCTCGAACTCATGAAACCGTGAGATCATGACCTGAGCTGAAACCAAGAGTTGGACACTTAACCGACTGAGCCACCCATGCACTCCGAGGGGCTAAGCTGTCTTGACACGTCACCCCATATGTCCTCAGTTTCATTCAGGTGATCTGCCTAGCTGGTCTCATCCCTCGTAGCTTCAGCTGGTCTCTCTCAAAGTTGTGGATATATTGGAATATAACCACATTTCCAGGAAGCAGACAACCAATCTTTTGTCAAGAATTCACTAGTAGCTGACTAGGACACCTGGGTGGCTTAGTCAGTTAAGCATCCTACTCTTGATTTTGGCTCAGGTCATGATATTATGGTTCATGAGATGGAGTTCCATGCTGGGCTCTGCGCTGATAGTGCAGAACCTGCTTGGGATTCTCTCTCTCTCACTCTCTCTCCGCTCCTCTTCCACTCCTCTCTCTCTCAAAATAAATAAATATTAAAAAAAAGAATTTACTAGTAGTCGACTAGAATATTTAATTTAACCTAAAAAAATTACAACAGTGCATCTAGTCCTTTACATTGCAACACACAAAATCAACTCAAAATAGATTAGACCTAAATATAAGAGGTAAAACTATAAAACTTTTAAAAGAAATAGATTTGAGACCAAAAGAAAAATCTGTAATAGAAAAAATTTGATAAATTTGATTTTTTTTAAGTTTATTTATTTTGAGACAGAGAGAGAGAGAGAGAGAATCAGCGTGGAGCTCAATCTCACAAACCATGAGATCATGATCTGACCCAAAATCAAGAGTTGGATGCTTAACGGACTGAGCCATCCAGCCCCTGATAATCTGGATTTTATTATACTAGGGAACTTGCACTTCAAAAGACACCATTTAGAAAATGCAAAGTCACAGACTGGGTGAGAAATTACCTGCAAATCATATAACTGATAAAGGACTTGTATTTAGATGAAAGACTCTTTAATAGGAAGACAAGCAACACAAATGAGAAAAAATGGACTATTTGAAAGTACAGGTGAACAAAGAGGATGTGCGAATTGCTAATAAGTACATGAAAAAATGTTTGACATCATTAATCCTTAGGAAAATTCAGATTGAAACCGCAACAAGATAGCACTTCACACCTATCTGAGTGGCTCTAGTCAGAAAGGGAGAAAATAATGAGGTGCTGGCCAGGATGTAGAGGCACTGGAACCCCAGTGCAGTGCTGATGGGAAAGTAAATGTTATTGTCACTTTGGAAAACAATTTGATAATTTCTTAAAAATTACAACACAAATCTACCATATTATGTAGCCATTCTACTTTTAAGTATAAGCCAACGAGAAATGAAACCATGTCCACAAAAGACCTGCATGTGAATGTTCGTAGAAGCATTATTTGTAATAGCCAAAAAATAGAAACAACTCAAATGTCCACCAGCTAATGAATGAACAAAATGTGGTATGGAAAACCATACCAGCAATGGAAAACTACCCAGCAATAAAAGGGAACAGTATACTTCTTCGACATGCTACTAAATGGATGAACCTTGAAAACATTAAGTGAAAGAAGCAAGATACAAAATACTATCTACTGTATGATTCCATTAATCTGAAACGTCCAGCAAAGGCAAATTTATACAGATAGAAAGCACAGTAGTAGTCAATTAGGGCCAGAAGAGGTTTAGAGGAAAATGGGGATGGGGTTTCTTTTGGGGATGATGAAGATCTTCTAATACAGTATTTACCTGCATGATAATATTTGCACAACTTTGTGAATTTACTAAAAATCCCTGTACATGTGCATTATATAAAGTTCAAAGCTACTATGCAATAATAAGCAGAGAAGGAAGTAATTATACCAAAATGCATTTTGCTTAAATCTGAATGGTAGTAACAGGGGCAAATTTTATTCTCTATCTTTACTTTGCCTTATTTCCCAAGTTTTAAGATATGTGTTGCTTTCTGTGTCATACACAAAAAGTCTGTTTAGGAACACTGAGCTGCGTCACATAATTTCTGAAATTATCCAACTGGAAAATAAATGTTTACTCAAAAATAATGAAGCTATTGTTTCATTTATTGTGACATTTCTAAATGCCTTATTTCTTTAAAACATGTACTGTTTTTCAAAGTTGACATGTTGACAGCATCTAATCAGTATGGACTAAACACTGGCAACGTGGAAATACAAACTACTAGATTCTACTTGCCACATCATATCGATTCACTCCACAGGCCTCAAAGTTATCTAGTTGTTTTGGAATGTCTCCATCTTTAAACAAGAGGCAATACTGGTTAGTAGCAGATTTTCATCTAATTTAGATCACCTCCTTCAGAGTCTGTAATATGTTATATATTCTTTCTTTATACACTAAAACAGTTTGTTTCTTTGGTACATATTTAACTAGAATTCTTCAGTGATTCAGTTTTCTCATCTGTCATCTGAGAATAATGACAGCTGCCTCACAGAGTTACTGTGAGAATGAAATGAGAGGAAGGAAATGTACAGCACTCAACAGAGCCCCCCTTTCCCTTCCTTCCTCCTCCTCCCTAGTGTAGGTTAAATATTCTTCCCAATAGATTCTTGCTACTGCAGTTCTAAGACTACCGAAATTTGACTTCAGGAAACCTGTCCCCCACTCTGCCTTTCTCTCTATCCATTCCCCACCTCCCATCTCTCTCTCTCTCTCTCTCTCTAAATCTCTTTTTTATGATCCAGAATACATGTTCTGTAGTTTCACTGGAGACTTTTCCTTTCTGTTAAATTCCTGGGTCAGTCAAGAAATATTTCAACCACATTTGAGTAATTTGGCATTTAACACATTTACACATGTGCTGCTTTTAAAATTTCATTTTAGGGGCGCCTGGGTGGTTCAGTTCGTTAACTGTCCAACTCTTGATTTTGGCTCAAGTCATGATCTCACAGTTCTTGGGATAGAACCCTGCATTGGGCTCTGCACTTATGGCATGGAGCCTCCTTGGGATTCTCTTTTCTTTCTCTCTCTCTCTCTCTCTGTGCCCTCCTCCCACCCCTATGCCCCAATTGTGTTCTTTCTCTCTCTTAAATAAACACTAAAAAAATAAATAGTACTTGGATTTAAAACAGTTAAAACACTTTAAAATGTTAAATTTTGGGGCATCTGTCTGGCTCAGTTAGTACAGCATGCAACTCTTGATCTTGGGATTGTAAAGTTTGAGCCACATGTTGGGTATACAGATTACTTAAAAATAAAATCTTAGGGGCGTCCAGTGCCTCAGATGATTAAGCATCCAACTGTTGATTTCAACTCAGGTCATGATCTCATGGTTTGTGAGATGGAGCCCCGAGTCGGACTCTCACGATGAAAGCAGAGCTTGCCTTGGATTCTGTCTGTCTGTCTGTCTGTCTCTGCCCCTACCCCATTCACTCTTGCTCTCTCTCTTTCAAAATACATAAATATATATTTTTAATGTTTATTTATATTAGAGAGAGAGAAATAGAGCACAAGCAGGGAAGGGGCAGAGAAAGGGAGACACAGACTCTGAAGCAGGTTCCAGGCTCCAAGTTGTCAGCACCGAGTCCCATGCAGGACTTGAACTCACAAGCTAGGAGATTATGACCTGAGCTGAAGTTAGACCCTTAACCGACTAAGCCACCCAGGTGCCCCAATAAATAAATATTTTAAAACATTAATAATAAATAAATAAAACCTTAAAATGAATAAGTAAAATGTTAAATTTCAGTCAAATTCAGGATTTGTGGAAATTCCAAAGCTCCCATTTCTGTAGAAAAATACTTTGAGAATAAATCTTAATACTCTGGACTGTCATTTTTTCTAGAATATATCTGAAAAATGTCTAAAGCTTCATTAGACTCTAAAATCTGTTCTAAAGGCATTTTGATCAAAATGATAAATTGATCAAAAAGTCTCATCAACTGCACTTATCGTGGTGAGCACTAGCACTAAGTCTACAAGTCTACAAGTATTATAGAATCACTATGTTGTACACCTAAAACTAATGTAACATTAGTTACAACTATACTTCAATAATGAAAAATAAATAAATAAAAAAAACACAACTCACCAAGATACAAGTTCAAGATACAAGTTCAAATAAGTATGGCTATTTGTAACTTTAAAACATACATAAATAAATCAGAGATAACCTAGAAGTTTTACTAAAAAGGATAGGGGATACTGTATTTTTGGAGATGTTCCAGTATCAGACTTTCTATCTTAAATAAGAGGGTGAACTCTAAGGTCTTTAAAGCAACATGATTCAGGCAGGGGGAGAAAAGTCATATTTCAAAAACTGAGGATGAGGAATTTGTATACTATAAATAGACCATTACATTGTCGGTTTGAAAGTACTTGTTTTATTTTTATTCATTAGTCATCTGTGTGTGTGTGTGTGTGTGTGTGTGTGTGTGTGGAGTGGGGGATGGAGGAATTGAGAACAGACTCCCCATCAGTCATCTGCCAGAGAGGTACTGACTACCAGGTCTGGTGGTGGGGGGAGGTATGTACAGTTTAAAGATACAAACTGATAATGGCTGGAGTTCACATGAGCCTGTTGTTATTGTTGTTGTTATCTTACCTTCTACTCTTCATAGGGTAGAAAAGCTGCTTTGGGGCAAATAAGGAGACTCATGATTCTCATGATTATGACTCAAATAATGGGACTCAACCTTCCCATCACTATACACAATAGAGATAACAATATGTATCTTTTGAAATCTAAGTTTTTTCTCCTAAAATTATCTTTCATTTAGTTTTATGTCGAGGGTAATTTATTTTGAAATTTAAAATAACATTATAATAGGGAATACATTTTATTTTGACAAAACATGGGCATGTGTTAGGAATAGTGAAGAAATACCCCTGTGTGGGTAATCTTATTCTAAATTGTTCAGGGGGTGCCTGGGTGGATCAGTCGGTTAAGCGCCAAGGGTCGACTTGGGCTCAGAGCATGATCTCTGGGTTCATGAGTTCTAGCCCACCACCAGGCCCTGTGCCTTCATCCAGCAGCCCTCTTTAGATCCTTGGTCTCTATCTCTCTCCGCCCCTCCCTCACTTGCGTGCATGCGCACATTCTCTCAAAAGAAATAAACATTAAAAATAATAATAAAATAAATTGTTTTGGTTAAAATTAGCCACAGAAATTAAATATTTGTGCTTATGACTAAAAATATTCATCGAATTTTTGGACTAACAAAGACATCCAGTATCCTTAGTTTTAAAGAAGAGTTACTGCAGAGCAGATATCTAGAGGTCTCATGGCTGGGATGCTATTCTGATGCTATGATGTGTTGTTAAGGAGAAACTCGATAAGATAACTGAGATTACTACATATTACTTCCCATGTCTATGAAATGGTAATTAAGCTCCCCCCTCTAGTTGGAAATATTTCAAACCAGTTATTCTGGATTCTAATAAATTTAACTTCTTTCTTTTCTCTTTTCTTGTCTTTCTCTCATTTAAATAATCTCTACACCTGACATGGGGCTTGAACCCACAATCTTGATTTCAAGAGTTGCATGCTCTACAGATTGAGCCAGACAGGTGCCCCTAAGTTAGACAGATCTTGTTAATTCTTGCTGGGCATCTGATTTCCAATGAAAACTGAAAGCTATACAGACTTTTCTTATACATTTGTCCTTCTTCTGAAGAGTAGTCATCTAATAGCATTGCATTAGGATTTGAACAACAGGCCTGTGAGTGCTCTTAAAGGGTCAAGTGCAATGTTACAGATTTTAAATTCAAATCAAACTAAACAATTTGGAATTAAAATTTGGTTTGCTGATGGTTCCTACAGTTTTGTGTCAAATAAAGAAAACCAAAATGTCACTGGTATGTAAAGAAATTTCACTTAACACAAAATGTATCTCTGAGAAGTTGACTACAAATTGAATTTAAATATAATACTGGAATTATGGAACATGTTTCTATAAGACAATCATTCCATAATTTATCTCCAACTAATTTGTTTCAATACTGTAAAGTTTTTTTAAATCTAATGTTCACATTACTTAAGGAAAAATTAGTTACTATGTGAATTTTTTCCTAAAAAATATACAAGAAAATCATACTATGAAACTGTAGCTATGTGTTAAAGTTCTTATTTTAAGAACTTCTTTATTAAATAAAGTATGTCCTGAGTAAATCAAATATATCAAAATCTGTATCAATAATTTCAGGGCCTGAAGATATCACTTGGAAAATTATGGCTCCAATAACAAATTCTTTCTGCAGATCATCACTCTGAATAGAAGAAGCAATGAAACCACAAAAATTACTGCATTAAGTTTCAGTCTGGGAGTCAGTTTACTTACCCAACAGGATCTATCTTTTTCATTAGTGACACAGTCCCAACAAATGAGTAATTAATAGTCCCAATATTTAACGGTGGTTGTGAAAGACCTTCTCATATCTATCCTGAAAGGCAGTATTTACTCTATGGAGTATGATGTGTGAACATGACCCAACAAACTAACTCATGAGGAGAGATAATAGTAGAAAACACTTGCACAGTACTTACTAAATAGCCAGGTGCTGTTTTGAACATTTTACCTACATTCAGTTAATCCTCATAGTAGTGTTAGGAGTTAGAGACTGTTTTTATCTCTACTTTACAGAGGTGCAAACTTAGTCACTTGCCAAAGGTCATTCAGTAAAATAGTGGAGAAAGGACCCAATGCTGGTTGGTCTGACTCCAGAAACTATGCTCCTATCCCCTGCTCTTTACCTCCAGGTTTGCCTCAAGATACCAGTAATGCAGTGACGGCTGTAATGTGACCAGGGATGCACAATTTCACTCCTCATTTACTAGTGTAAATCTCACTTGGGCCAGTTGTAGTCTCTGGACAAAAGCTTTTACTGGCTAACATGCATATTTTGGCAGTTTCAATCTGATCCTGGAGTATAACACCAAAGGTGCAATTCTAACAGATTACTTCCTTTTAGTTGATCTCAACATGGAGCCTAAAATGCCTCAGAAATCATTCAGGCAGATAATGTGCAAATTTAAGACACTAAAACTCATAATACTGTATTTATGATAGCATGCTTAACATTTGTAATTAGACCTAAACTTCCAAAATTCCTATGTCTGATTTGCCCTCTTAGTAAGTTCAGCTAATCTCCCTTTCTACTTCCAATAAATAAAACATACCCAGCAAATGCTGTCCAAGGCAAGTTTGCAGACACATATCTGAATTTAGTATCATTCTCGTTCAGATCAAATGTCAGGGTGAATTCAGGGCTTTTCAGGTGGCCTGCTTGGCTGCCCTTTGCCCAGGAGCACCTTAGCTTTTCTGAATTTCACAGTAAGGTATAGCAGCATGTTATAGTTCCCATTGAAAATGCAAGTAGGATATTAAAGTTGTCAGACAAGAGCTGGCCCAACTGTTGCCCAAAGGATATTCATATTTAAATTTATACTCAAGGAAATCTCACAATCCTTGAATAGCAAAAATGTCTCAAATACTTTAGCAGTAGTCCAATAAAACTATTTCAATAACAGGCTGCAATAAATAACTTTAGGTTAAGTAGCAGGCAAATTAAACTTTAAAATGCCAAGAGTGTACACAGGCAAGGGAGTGGTGATAGAAGCAGAGTAGTCTGGGAGCTCCCAGGATGTCCTCACAAACAACGGTGAGATCAGCAAAGATGAGAAAAACCACACAAGTCTACAGGCAACATCTTTACCAAAAACCAGGTGGAAAACAACCCCTGGAACTCTAGAACACTAATGGGTAGAGTCAAACTACATTTAGCAACAGAAACCGGGTGACCATAGCTGTGCTGGCTGGAGTGGAGGTTTGAAACTGTGGTCTTGTAAGGGTCAAAAGAGCCAAAGAATCCAGAAATCACCAAGTCTTCATCCAAAGGAAGGGGACCCGCTCCCCCATTTGAAGTGAGAGGCCTCTCCCTGTCCTCCCCCCCCCAAAAAAAAGAAATGAGAGCCCCAGGAGTGAATCTAAGAATCACAGTGAGAACTGGGAGGAGGCCTGGCAGGGTCTCTTTTGCCAATGAGTACAAGGAAAGGTCCCATCCAGGATGCCAAAGGGCAGGAACCACCTAGAACAAGCTCTTTTGTAGGACAGATCCCACACTGAGGAGGAACTACTGAGGTGGAACATAATATATCTGTTAAAAGACAACTAGCTAGCTAGCCAGGGCTGACAAGGCTAGATCAAGTTCATCAAGATTAGTGCATTACTAAAATTAAGACAACTAGACATTACTTGCTGCCTGGTGTGGTGCAATAGGAAATATACCGACCACATCCCTAGTGAAGTATTTTGCCAAAAAACCCCATAAAACCTGAATCAAATATAGCCTCTAGATCTAGATCTAGTTTATATGGAGGAGAAAGGAATATGCTAAATAATACCATAAGAACACAAAAAGCCAAATGTGGAAAATTCTATGAGAGAAATAATCTGGTCTCTTCAGCAAAATGGCATGACAATATTGGGGTGAGGGGAAGGCAAATCAAAAATGAGCTAAAGAGATATCAACTAAATGACATATGTGGATTTTGTTAGGATCCTGATTTGAAGTCACCAAGCCTTTTTTTTTGGAAAAGAGAGGAGAGTGTGAGCACGAGCAGGGGAGAGGAGCAAAAAGAGAGAGAGAATCTTAAGCTCCACAGATCTTAAGCAAGCTCAATGCAGAGTTCAATCTCATGACCCTGGGATTATGACCTAAGTCAATGTCAAGGGTCGGTTGCTCAACTGACTGACCTGCCCAAGCAACCTGTGAAGTCATCAACTCTTTAAAAACATTTTTTTTGACACAATTGGGAGAAATTGAATATGAAGTAGGGATTAGACTATATAAAGAAATTACCATTAACTTTGTAGGTATGACATTGGTATTGTGGTATGTTAAAAAAAAAAAAAGGCCGTAATTTGTTAAAGACACTTAGAGAAGTATATACCAATGAAATAATATGATGTCTGTCTGAGATTTACTTAAATATTTAAAATATTACTGGGCCTGCCTTGGGAGCATGGGGGAGGCCATGAATTCTGTTTCAAGGAATCTTTGAGCTTGTCAAGTAATATCATGAGCAAAGCTCACATTCCCAAGTTGAAAAATTTAGGGTCAAGAAGTTGTAATTGAAATTAAATGGGAGCAGACATGTCCAAGGAATACTGGGGGATTTGAAAGCTTATGAAACTTGTGATAAATGAATGCATCAAGAAGGCAGTTAGTGGGCAACAAAACAATACTGTGAAGGTGGTAATACGAGGAAATGGTATCATCATGTTAGAAGCCTTGGAATGAGTCTATACAAAGGCTTATTCACTACAGAAATCAATTGCTTTCACACATCTCCTCTCCAATGAGCCAGTTTTACTATGATATGAAAATTAGGCTGCGTATTTTTTGGGAGGGCTGCATATATTTTTATATTAAACTGTTTTATTGAATAAATTTTTGTAATAGTAAAAAAAAATCCTCAGAAAAAAGGTGTACTAGATGAACTAAGAACAGCAAAATCTTGATAATTGTTGAAAGTGTAGTCATAAGACCTTTTGTCTATTTTTGCATGATTGAAATTTTTCTTTTTTTTAAGATTTGACTTTTGAGTAATCTCTATACCCAACGTGAAGCTCGAACTTAGAGCCCTGAGATCGAGTCGCATGTTCTACTGACTGACTGAACCAGTCAGGCATTCCCATGACTGAAATTTTTCAAAATAAAAAGTTAAACAGACAAAATCTATGCACAACATTATTTAGAATATCTGATTACTATATTAAAACCTATAAAGCAAAAGGAGCAAAAGAGAATAGGATTTATTTTAAAAATGCTCTAAAGAATTCTTCAATCTTTTCTTTGAGGGGTAACATCATGTACTTTAGGGGAGTCTATTAATAGAAAGACAAAATCGCCATTTAAAAATATTTTGTGATCTGGGGCGCCTGGGTGCCTTAGTCGGTTGAGCGTCCGACTTTCGCTTAGGTCATGATCTCACGTTCGTGGGTTCGAGCNACCTGGGTGGCTCAGGTGGTTAAGCATCTGATTCTAGATTTCTGCTCAGGTCATGATCCTACAGTTTATGAGTGCAAGTCCTTTATCTGCCTCCACACTGACAGTGCGGAGCCTGCTTGGGATTCTCTCTCTCTCCCCTTCTCTCTCCCCCTCCCCCATACTCTCTCCCTCTTTCTCTCTCGCACAGTAAATAAATAAACTTAAAAAATGTTGTTATAAAAAAACCCAAGTTTTTGTGATTTTTTGCCAAATTTAAAACATTCTCCAAAGAGAATATTCTCTAGCATAGATTTCACAGGCAAAGTGTCTGTATCTGGTATCATTCTTTTGAATATTCTCTACTGTTGCTAACAGGAGACAAACCACACTTCCAAGATTGTTAAATTACTACCTAGGAAAGTTTTGGCAAATTTCCCATTCAGTCACATTTTCCAGTCATTTGTTTCTTATGGTTATAGACCTGGTTGTTCACTTTTAGCCAATGTCCAGGAGGGACTCTGCTCCAGGCAACTTTTTTCCCTTCAATTTTGACATCTCTGTGAGTTAGCTATTATATGATATTATCACAGCCTACTGCTTACTGACTCATGTTACCCAGAAGGCAATTCAGGAATGAACTTGGACTAGAATTTTATATAGCCTGCTGAGTTTCCTAAAGGTTTTGGTACCTATTTTTTATAGTCTGTGAAGGTCTTTTTCCTTTTCTTGCCCACACAACATATTATTTGAATAGTTCCAGTGCCCTGTATGTATTTCTACAATTTTCTTAGCCACAGGCAACCCTTGTAGTGAGAAGTAGATATCTGATCTTATTTTGCATGTGCAACCATGGCAAAGGGCAAAGCTATCTCCTCCTTTTTCCTTTCTATCTATGTTATAGTTTGCTCCTTTGTTTTTTGTTTGTTTATTTTTGAGAGAGAGAGAGAGAGAGCAGGAGTCGGGGGTGGGGGGCAGAGAGAGAGAAGGAGACACAGAATCCAAAGCAGGTCCAGGCTCTGAGCTGTCAGCACAGAGCCCGACACGGGGTTCTAACTCATTCACCAAGACATCATGACCTGAGCCGAAGTTAGATGCTTAACCGACTGAGCCATCCAGGCACCCTTGCTCCTTTGGTTTTTGAACACATGCTAGGTCTTCTCAAAGATCTTCCTTTGTGCTCTAATACTCATTTGTTCTCTGTATTTATACATGTAAACAGCACATAATTTCCCCAGGTGACCAAAATCACCCCAAAACCACTTAAAAATGATTTTAAAAGTGCAAATGATTTGGGAACCAGAGACAATGATATAGAGCCATTGATGGGACAGTAGGAGGCAGAATAGTGAAGGAAGATTTTGTTTCCAAATAAACACACACACTCACTGATATGAGTGGGGCCCACTTCCTAGCCTACTAAGTGCCTGAGGAGGTGACCCAGAACTCTATATCTCAGCTTTTTTGTGTCAATGGAGATAATGATACTTGTTGCCACCTTTCCACATTATACAAAAAGATAACTAGATTAGTGTTTGTGAACCGGTTTGAGCTCTTTGTTAGAAGGATGTCAGGTTCACAGTCAGAAAGGTGTAAAACCGGATGTTCAGGTGAGTAATCCTTGTACAGGAAACCATACGATTCTCTAAGGCAGAGTCAAAACTCTTTGTACATCAGGTATTGTAATAATTGGAAAGAAGGAATCTGAGTGTTAATTACTCTTGACTGATTGTAAAAACCTAGAATTCCTTTTTTTTTTTTTAATGTTTTATTTATTTCTGAGAGAGAGAGAGAGACAGTGTGAGCAGGGGAGGGTCAGAGAAAGAGGGAGATACAGAATCGGAAACAGGCTCCAGGCTCTGAGCTAGCTGTCAGCACAGAGCCCAACGCGGGGCTCGAACCCATGAACCGTGAGATCATGGCCTGAGCTGAAGTCAGACACTTAACCAACTGAGCCACCCAGGCGCCCCCAAACCTAGAATTCCTTAACGTACCTCTGCTGATATAATATACTCACATCAAATATGACAAATCCTTTTTTGGTCAGATAGAATAACCACGCAAGTGTCTAAGATTAGCTAACAGGAAAGGAAAAAAACCCTAAAATTCTAAATTTATAAATTTATATTTAATATAAATAGGCATAATCAAAGATCAGCAGCAGTACACTGAAACTAAGAGAATCAAATCAGTGGGAGCAGAGGAGGAATGAACGGGATAGATGAAAGGACAGGACAAATAGGAAGCTTCAAAGGTGAAACTGAAGAGAGGAAATGACTCAGCCACGGTTCCAGGAGGGAGTTCTAGTTAGGTGAGTTGTAGATGACACTATGGCCTGGGAAACTCATTATGTACAGAGGACAAGATTCTAGGAGTGTCCTCAGGAGTCATGGACACAAAGTATAATGAAAATAATGTAAAAAATATTCTCCTCTAGGGGCGCCTGGGTGGCTCAGTCTGTTAAACGTCCAACTTTGGCTCAGGTCATGATCTCACAGTTTGTGGGCATCGGACTCTGTGCCGACACCTGAGCCTGGAGGCTGCTTCAGATTCTGTGTCTCCCTCTCTCTCTGCCCCTCCCCCACTCATGTGTGTGCACGCGCGCCCTCTCTCTCTCAAAAATAAAGAAACATTAAAAATTTTGTTAAAATTCTCCTCTTAGAGGAGAAAGTCTTGGTGTCTTTTACTTTGATACTCAGGGTAAAAAAGTCAATTATAAAACAAAAACAAGGGACACTTGGCTGGCTCCATAGGTAGAACTTGCGACACTTGATCTCAGAGTTGTGAGTTCGAGCCCCAAATTAGGTGTAGAGATCACTTAAAAATAATTTAAAAATCTAAATAAAAACAAAATAAAAAACAACTCAGGGCAGTTCTAGTCACTGACTCTTGAAATAGGTGATATAATGGTAGTAAAAATTAATAATACAAAAAGATTGAGGTGAAGGAAGAATATATGTTATTCTAAATTTAAATTATTCATCATTTTTTAGAAATATTTATTTTTGAGAGAGAGAGAGGCAGAGAGAGAGAGATGGTGACAAAGGATCCAAAGCCAGCTCTGTGCTGACAGCAGAGAGCCCGATGCGAGGCTTGAACTCATGTGCTGTGAGATCGTGACCTGAGCCAAAGTCACTTACTTAGCCAACCGGGACACCCAAGTGCCCCTAAGTTATTCATCATTTTGAGGAGACTGCACTATCCCAGACACTGGGGGTATGGTTACAAGCAAGAGGGGCATGGCTCCTACCCCTCTAACAGGCTGCAATCCTCAGATACATAACTATGATCTGGAAAGCACATGGCCAAAGACTGCATTACTGGCATTTACAAAACCATGGTGAAAGCGAGTGTAGACATGTTTAACTGGAATTCTTCAAATAGGGAGCACTTGAAATTTTATTTCCATATTATCTTTAAATGTTTATTTATTTATTTTAAGTGAGAGAGAGTGCGCGCACGAGCATGTGCGCTTGCAGTCACAAACCGTGAGATCACGACCGGAGCCAAAATCAAGAGTTGGATGCTTACCTGACTGAGCCACAGCACCTAGGAGTGCTAGCTCCTAGGAGTCCCAGCACTTTAAATTTTAAAAGTGAATATAATTCAGAGATCTAAAAGCTTCTTGGCAAAGTAATGCTCCAGCTGAGTTTTGGAGGAAGGGAAGGAAAGCCAATGGGGTACAGCATCTGTTAAATTCTTGTGAAATGAAACAGCATTATGCTTCAGAGGAACCAAAAAGAGTGCAGCTTGGCTGGAAAGAAGAATGGGTGCCATGATAGTGTGATGGCAGATTAGGTGATAGAGAGGCTCTAGAATTTGAAGTACTTTTGTATGCTATGCTACAATTCAGGCTTCATTTTAAATCTGATGATGACTAAAATATTTTAAGTGGGGAATAACAGGATTAGATCTGCCTTCTGAAGATCCTTCAGGCATCAGTGGTAGTGGAGGTAGGGGAAGAGTAGAGGTGGGGGTTTAAACTAACACATGAATAAAGATGATGGAATATATATGAAACAGGTAAGGAATAAAAATGAAAGATGTTACTGAGAAAAGGATTGGATGTGGGAGCTGAGTGAAAAGAAGGTACTAGAACAACTGGCCAGAACTTGGGTTTGAATATAATGCCACTTAATAAGATAGGTAATAGAAAAGAAACAGAGTTGTTTGTTTTTGAGGGTGGGGAGGAAAATACAAGACTTATAAATCTAGTCTTGAGCTTGAGATACCAGTAGGAAATATAAGTGCACGTGTTCTTCTTTTGATGACAACATAACAAAGATCAATCATAACTGCTCACACATGTTTCTTAGGAATCATATTTTGGAACTTTTTATGTGCTATCAGTCCCCTCAAAAACGGAGAGGAATGACTAAGCAGGTTGTATGTTGGCCACTATAAAATGGAGAAATAGTACTTTAATAGTATGGAAACATAGTTCTTAATAATATGTGACCGAAGACCCCAGTTCATATACAAATAAACCATGGAAGCATGGTTACAAGTCCAATGTTGTCCATTAAACTATAATAACAGTAAAGCAAACATGCTAAAATAAGATGTACTATTTTTGCCTTTTTGAAATTACCTTGAGTGGTCGTATATATTCCACAGCGAAAATTTTATTGGTAGTAGAGGGAAAAAAAGTTAATGCAATCAGTTTTATATGCAATTTTCCTGCATAGCTGTAATTGTTGAACCTCTTTTCCTTTTATCATTAAATATTATTTTGTCCTAATTTTCAATCAAGAGTTTAGTAGCTATATTAACTTTCTTTATAAGTTTAATAGTTCATTACGAATGTTTCCTGTCAACCTAAGCACATAAAACTATGCTACTTAAAAGATTAAACTTCAAAGATTAAACTTGTATATTATATTCATTCAAACATCATTTAATGACCCAGGAAAACATCTTCAGCTGTCCATCTAGGATCTAACGTTGTATGCACGATGCGTTTATTTTCCGTTTTCATCGAAAGATTCTATGAATCCTGCTATTTGTAAACGCTTTCATTCTAAAACATCGAATTTTGGGTCTAACAAGTCCCCTTCAAAGTTATCTTTCTCCCTCTACGCACCACTGTCAAGATCTAAAGTTTTTCACTACTCCTTCTCCCAAGAAAAAAAAGAAAATATTCGCTCAAACTCCCCCCGCCCTCCATAACCCACCCCAGAATAAAAAGAAGAGGTGTGGCAAAGTGGAACAAGTTGCGACGAGCGACTCGGAGCACAGAATTAGCAGCTAAGTCCGGGCTCGAAACCGAGGACCGTAATCAGTCACCATGCCCGGAAGGATCTGGGCTATCTGCCAAAAGGGAACGTCCTTAAAGCCTCAGAAACTGACTGGTACTAAGAAACCAGAGAAAGAGCGAGTGAAGAGGCCCGACCCTCTGGGGCATCCTGAAACACGCAAGGAATGCAAAAGCAACGTCAGGAATCCGGGACCGGCTGCGGCTGGCCAGAGCGTCCAGCCAGGTTAAAACCCAGCTCTGAAGGCAGGCATGCTGCTGAGACCCTTGGGTGGAAAAGGCGCCCTGGGGGCGGGGGTTGGTGACTGAGCGATATTGTTGGGAGCATGCGACCGGTTGTCTCCCAAAAGTTCGAGTCACAGGCCCACGTTCTGATACCCGCAGCCAGACGTCGGGAGCAAGACTGAGGGAGGGCCTAGGGGCGGGGCTAGAGCTCCTACTCAGCCTCAAGCGCCAACCCTGAGTCCTCAGTACGCCTGCGTATGGTGAAGCCGCACTCTATTTGGCTGCTAGGCGTGCGGCGGCAGTGGCGTTCTCTACCCGGCATGCTGCGCGGCAGTGACGGCCCTACGTCTATCCC